>NC_051234.1:31374980-31524980 GCF_015220715.1 Pygocentrus nattereri | reverse complement strand
AGATATTTGTCTTTCCCTCTTTTGTTCTCACCCCCTCCTGTTTTTGGCAACACCTACGCTTTTCCTTTTTCCTCAATCTAAACCTAATGTTACAAGACAGACACGTTCCAGTTTCACAGTACAGACCCCTTTCCTCAGTAAAGGCCCCATCAGGTTGAGTTAGTGTATATTTCCCAGTGCCCTTTATCTCGGGATAGTGAGTCATGTCAGTTAGTTTATCTAAGGAGCTCTACTCCTCTCTGCGTTTCAGACAGCGATACAACCTTAAAAGGCTGGCTAGTACTCCACCTAATGTGGCGAGGGGAGCCGACCTCATATCTGTCACAAGCAATCAGATGCGCTTCACTCTAACTCCAGCCTTGTTTGTCCCAGAGCCAAAATTGTCGCCTTCTCCCATCTTCTCTCCCTCCCATTATCCCTGACGAGAACACACAGGCATGCGCCACTACACCCCGCGGCAGTGGGATGGGATGGCCCAATTAAAGAGCCCCCCAAATGGGGGTGCTAAAAGCAGGCAGGTAGGGGGTGCAAGGTGGCATGCCAGCCTCCATCCATCCATGCCTCCTCCTTCCGCCCAGCTTGGTACTGTGACCTAATTTAGCCTGCCAGTGCGACAGTGCAGCACACTATGGGCCAGAATTAGCCCTCGTAACCTGGCACGGACATTGGCATGGACCGAGGTTGGGCTCTCTCAAAGGCGTATCTGCATATGTGTGATGTCCTCTAGAAATTTTAGATTTCAGAATGTCTTCAGCCAAACATTTTGACTTTTCTCAACGCAAATGAAGAGCTAAAATGTGATATGACTCAGAATTTGATGATGCAAAACACTGGCTGGCCCTCAGCCAGCAACGTAGACTTAGCAATTTCCTCGAAGAAATATAACGGACCTTGTGAAATTTAGGCTGCAGTTCTGGTTTCTTTTTGCAACCATCCAACATTTTCTTAGGAATTAGTTGCACAAGTGAATGAGGACGTTTCTGGCTTCTACTGTGGTTTAATTACATCATAGTTTGCAACCTTTTTAGAAATTTGCAATTTGCTGTTCATCAGATGATGTAAGAGGTTGTGTAAGGATAAGTATAAGGATCTACCTGGCCGGCAGACTTGCGTTTAGATTAGGCTGAAATGGTTGGATATTTATTTCATGTCTTACGTTGTTGTCCAAGGAAAAACAAGCATCTCCAAAATAGCAACTTTACAGGAGAAGGCAAAAACATCCTTACCTTCCAATGGCTGTGTTTACACGCAGAGATTTTTGTCTGATTGAAGACATTCCGATTACAGATTGAGACCGAGGTGTTTATTCAACAACCTGATGGAAAATCTTTGTTTACGTGCTCACTACAAGTAATCCATTCTAACATGACATGCATGTGTGGTCCAGTCCAGTCCAGGTCCATGAGATGAGTTTCCAGTTGACGTGCTTAGAAAAAAAACTTCAAAAATACTTCACGTGTCCTTATTAAAGGAGGCCGAGAGGAAGACTGGACGTCCGTCCCACCGCCGTCTTTTAGACCAGAGCATGAACTTCGTCTCCTCTGCAGACCAGCTTCTGCTCCGCCGTGTTGAACGGTATAAACTCTCACTGTGACGTGACGCTCATGCAGAACGGACTGAAACTTTCCGATAGGGAATGTAATTGGATACAGACGTTTACACAGATATTATTCTTCTGTTTAATGGATCATTTACAGGATTACCCACCTCGATCAATCGGATAGACATTGTATTCTGAACGGCCTCAATCAGACTAGATTATTCCGACTGAGGTGTTTATAAGGACGTATTCTATTCCGATCGAGCTATTAGTCGCATTATTGACCGATTATTAGGCTGCGGGTAAACGTGGCTCATGTAAGTCAGTGTAAAGAGATTTTATTCCAACTGACTTTGGAGCGTTTCTATTGGTCCGTTCATCATGAAATTTTCACCCGATGTGAAGGACAGCTGGTGTGTTGAAATGATGTAGAAAAATGAAAATCGACAAAAATGGAGATGCATGGTTTTCTTTGGACAGCGATGAAAAGGTTTTTGGCAAAATCATTGAATAGAAGAAAACTAATATTAGAAAAAATACAACATACACTACGTTAATGCATAGTTTTTATGGTATGTCACTGAAGAAAAATGGGACCTTTTCCTCCTAGCAGCCAGGTATTAATCGCGGTCGTCGTCCAGTAACGCGTTTGGCTGGTCAATTTAAACCAGTTAAACAAGTTAAATCTGATGGTGGATTTGAGCAAATATGTGCAGTGGCTGGGGCTGTCAAAGTGGGGTCTGGAACTAAAACTGTCCTCATAAGACTTTTTACCATTTTCATGCTCATCTGTATTTATTTAGCACTTTCTGCTGATATAGATACATTGCTTAGGGGGCGCTAAGACTTCTGCACAGCACTGTTTACTATTTTGACGTTGTTTTTCGTTTAGGGAGACGATGTGAAGAATCGAGTTTGACCGCCTGTCCAAACGTGAACCGCAATAGTTTGAACTGTCAGCTTCTTTCACAATTGACCTCCCCAGGCCTGAATCCTGAAGAGGTCATTTTTCTGTCTGACCTTTCACCCCACATGCAGACACGCTGATCTCCAGCACCCCTGAAGACACCCCCCCTTCGAAACAAGCGCACATCTCGTTAAGCCGTGTCCCCGCGCTGCTTACTCTCCTGTCACAGACAGCGTGTCCACTGCACTTAGCTTCCGCTCAGAGGAACCGAGCCAATGGGCGCAAATGGATCCAGACAAGCTGAGTGCTGACAAGAAAAGGGTCATTTTGGCAGTTCAAGGCAACCAAAATCCGTTTAAGCAAAGTAGTGGCTAATCCAATCACTATCCTTTACGTTTCAGGCTGCCTTAAGCAATGTTTATTCTGCATTTGTCAACCGCTCCTGTCATAGAAAACCATGGACAGTAGCTGATTCAGGCAGGCTAGAAGCACAGAAGCACACACACACACACACACACACACACACACACACACACACACACACACACACACACACACACACACACACACAGCTACGTTCAAAGGACTGCAAGCGTCTTGAAATAATCTTTCGTTTTTCTTTTTGTTTTCCTCTCAGATGATAAACCCTGCCATCCAGAATGACTTCAGCTACTACAGAAGGACGCTGAATCGCATGAGGATTAATAATGTCCCAGTGAGTGTCTATGGAAAGTGCATTGCTGGCAGTTCAATTTGGTGCCAGACCTAATTTTCTCTGCTTTACTTGCCAAATCCATTTTATACAAGTAAACGGGGGCATTTGAAGAGATGCTCCCAAATTCATGGCAATTCTTCGCCATTTCTAACAGTCTGCTTCTCTGCTGCACACAAGAAGTGACCCTCAGGGAACCACAGAGACCCAAACAGGAAAGGTTCCCCCCGCTGGGAGAGCTAGCGAGCGTGAAGTGCATTGAGGTGCACCGACACAAACTCCAGCACCTGAATCGCGGTCAGCTGCACACGCGCTATCCCTCGAGACTCGCAGCTCTCTCAGGAAAACCTAAAATCTGAACTGAGACAGGCCTAATATTCACCCCTGAGGGACTCCTCACTGCCCATATACTGAGCCCAGCGGAGTAAGGCTGGTATTCCCCTCTTACTCTTCCTTACTGAACCCTGTAACCCCTCAGCCACGGCAGCTCCCCTGAGAACTGGGCCCTCAGTCTAGCAACTAAGCCAGTGTTTAATTTGGGCGCATGTTTTTAGGTTTGGCGCCAGCACAACGTGCAGGTGTATTCAATTTACTGTGTGATGAACTCACTCGTTTATGAAATTAGACAAATTTGGCGTGAAGAGTCCAAACAAATTTTTTGGCCGTTGCTCAGCTTTCGTGGCTTCGATATGAAGAGCCTGTGCATCGTCCAGCTTTTGTCACGGTGGATTTAAAACAGAACCTTAATAAAGAGTAATATTGTGATTTTAATGACTTAAAAGGCCTGTTGTGAATTAAATATGGTGGCTACTTTATATTCCTGGCATGAATTGTCATGACATTTGTCCACCCTGTTGTTTCTTGATGAATATATTTCTGAATATCCACTAATCGAACGGACTGCTGATATGATGGTTCAGTCATAGGTGACGCTGTGCTGGCGGTCAAACCATGTCCTTTGAATGAGAGGGGTGGCCTTTCTTAAAGTGACCATTTATCAGCTGCCCATTTGAATGGATTGATGGAAGAATATCATTTTTATATGCTATGTTATTAATGATGTATTGCCTAGGGGTCAAACCCTCCACTGCCATCCTGAATCGTTTAGTTCTAACACATCTGATGCAGCTACTCTGGGACATTAAAAGCATCCATTATGTATTTGATATGTCTTTATTTTCACCTGAAAAACTGAGAGATCCCTCCTGCCATCATGTAGTAATTGTGCAGTCACCAGAATTATATTATTGAGTAATTTAATGATGATTTTTATTTCCAAAGCTTTATTTATATTTATATAAATATATATATTTATTTATTTATTTTATTGCAAAAAGGCAAATAGGGAAGGCCTTTAAAAAAGACTTCATTAAAATCTATAAATGTGTCAGAAATTCACATAAAAGGACGTCGACTCTTTTTGTTCTTTAAAAAATTGATTATTGGTTATATCGAACTAGTTGCCCCACAAAACCCAAACCATGTGGTCTGCTACACCTTACATCTTCCCTCTGTGCAGTCTTTATCTCATTACTATTTTCTTTAATCAACAGAATTAATAAAATCGTGTATTAATTAATATTGATTAACTCAACACATTGTGTTAGTAAACGTTACAAACGTGCATTCGTGAGATGCTGCTAGTGTGCGTTTATGACTTTTTGTCCCTTTAAACAATGCAGACAGAAGACGTCTGTGCTAATAGCGCCCTCTTTTGGAGAAATTTCAGACTGCTAAATGTGCACTGTAGCCAACTTATTGATATCCAATAACAACCCATTATTTAGTAAAAGGCAACAAAACATTACATGAGCATATTATTAATATTTAGCAGCTATTTAAAATGCAATGATTGCTCTCTAGTCCTTGATCAGTACTCTTTACCTGTATGGTCAGCACAGGACTGACCTACATATTGTTTATATCTCGTTTAACTTTCAGTGAATATTTTTGATTGCTGCCTTAAGGCCTATTCAGATGTGATTGGCCCTAATCCTAACCCTAACCTCAACCTAAAACCTAGTCTTAACCCTCATCCTGGCCCTAATCCTAGTTTTAACTTCCCTCATATGTTTTGACACGTTACTGAGAGTCCGTTCAGCGTTTGTCTAAAAGGACCACTCAAATAAACTAATGCTGTCCAAGTAGTTTTACATGCCTGTTACATCTCTCTCTCTCTCTCTCTCTCTGTCTGTCGCTCTCTCTGCTCTCTCTGTCTCTCTCTCTCTCTCTGTCTCTCTCTCTGTCTCTCTCTCTCTCTCTCTCTCTCTCTCTCTCTCTCTCTCTCTCTCTCTCTCTGTCTGTCGCTCTCTCTGCTCTCTCTGTCTCTCTCTCTCTCTCTGTCTCTCTCTCTGTCTCTCTCTCTCTCTCTCTCTCTCTCTCTCTCTCTCTCTCTCTCTCTCTCTCTCTCTCTCTCTCTCTGTCGCTCTCTCTGTCTCTCTCTCTCTCTCTGTCTCTCTCTCTGTCTCTCTCTCTCTCTCTCTCTCTCTCTCTCTCTCTGTCTGTCTCTGTCTCTCTTTCTGTTATTTATGTTCTTCATGAATAAAGAGTAAATCTGTTTTCGTTCTCTGTACAGGCAGAGGGAGAAAATGAGGTCAACAATGAGCTGGCCAATAGAATATCCCTGTTTTACGCCGATGCCACGCCCATGCTGAAGGCACTGAGTGATGGTACGACAAAATTTGTATCTGAGGTAGGAAACACCGCGAAAGACTGGCTAGTAAGACGGGCGTGTTGTCATCGTCAGTAATGCACTAAAGGTCTTCTAAATAACTCCAGCCGTCTTTCTGTGTACAGAACAAGAACCTGCCCATCGAGAACACAACTGATGTGCTGAGCACCATGGCAAGCGTGTGCAAAGTCATGCTGGAGACGCCGTAAGTCTCTCATCACCTCTTTAGAACTGTAATTCGGGGGAAAAACACATTATAAAAGATTGAACACATGTACAGTCAGCATTTCAGTAAAGGCAGTGCTCCAGTTCCGTGCTTTAGGCTCTCTTCTGTGTTTTACAGTGAGTACCGTAGCCGCTTCAGCAGCGAGGCGACCGTGTCCTTCTGTCTGAGGGTGATGGTGGGCGTAATCATCCTCTACGACTACGTCCATCCTGTCGGCGCTTTCGCCAAGTCCTCCAAAATAGACGTGAGTGTGTGAAACCTCATGTTAATCCCAGAATCCATCCATCCATCCATCCATCCATCCATTTTGTAAGCCGCTTCTCCGTCAGGGTCGCGGGGGGGTGCTGGAGCCTATCCCAGCAGTCATCAGGCGGAAGGCAGAATACACCCTGGACAGGTCGCCAGTCCATCGCAGGGCAGACAGACAGACACAGACAGTCACTCACACACAGGTGCAATGCAGCATGTCCAATTGGCCTGACTGCATGTCTTTGGACTGTGGGAGGAAACCAGAGAACCCGGAGGAACCCCACGCAGACACGAGGAGAACATGCAAACTCCACACAGAGAGGACCCCGGTCACCCTCATGTTAATCCGAGAATGTTTCAGTAAAATTGCTTTATTTAGGAGTTTCATAGGGAGATTGTTTGTAATTTGGAGGCAGGACTAGTACAACCAAGTTAAACTTTATTCAACTCGGGGCAGTCGTGGGATGGAGGTTAGGGAACCAGCCTCGTGACCGGAAGGTCGCCGGTTCGATCCCCAGGGCCGACAGCACATGACTGAGGTGTCCTTGAGCAAGACGCCCAACCCCCAACTGCTCCCCGGGTGCCGTGGATAGGGCAAGTGTGCTCACTGCCCCCTAGTGTGTGTGTATTCACTAGTGTGGTGTTTCACTTCACGGATGGGTTAAGTGCGGAGGTGGAATTTCCCCGTTTGTTAACTAGTCCTAGACTAGAAGCTGCTGTTTGAGTAATGACGATGCAGTTTTGTTAATGATGATTTTTACAGCTGTTCTGTATTTATGAGCCATCAGAATCAAGCTGGGCCTACGTTACACTATTTTTCAGTCTGAGGCAGTTTTCCAGGACAGTAGCTCAGTCTGCGGCTGATGACGCAGATGGTCTGGTGGTGTGAGGCTGGGTGTAGATTTTTACGTAGATTTTTACCCAGTTTTAACCCCAATATGCCTCTTTTTCAAATTCTCACAAATTGAAGCAGTTTTCCAGGTCAGGAGCTCGATCGGAAGCGACTGACGGCGTGGATGATCTGGTAAATTGAGAGGAGCAATGATGGAATCTTTAGCCCTCCGATCGAACTCTGAAGTGATCAGAGACCCTCAGATATTATCATGCTTGATATTTACGAATCAAAATGTTCGAGTCCTGCAGTGTGAGAAGGTCCGAGATTTACTCACGGAGTGATTTAAACAGCCAGTCAGAGCTGGAAGATCAGAGAGCTGGAAGAGACGCTCCTGAACAGCGGAGCGGAGACAGAGGAGCTGCGTGGAAAACACTGGCAGATAAGAGCCGATATCATGTTTATAGTGTTGATCCAGATCAGGTCAGTGTCTTTACAGCTTCAGCTCGGCTGCCAGGCTGTAGTGAAATATTTCTCCAGCTCTCACTGAATCAGCGCTTCTCACACTTTCATCCCCAGCTTGCGCCTAAAAGCCCAAACAGGTCCGGTAAGTTTAGCTCTGTGGGAGTTAGATTTGTTAGATTTCTTTATATTTAAGACAGTTTTACTTGACACGATGCTGTTTTTTGTATTGTAGTCAGCTGACATGAAATGTGATACATTCACTAAATGTTTTATCCCATTGAATCTGCATCAAGTGCAAAATGTGCTGAAAGTCTCAGGGAACACAGAGTAAAAGTCAAAATGTTCGCATGATACTAAACTTGAGTTATATTAAACATTCAACAAACTTCTAAGATAAAAATATGATGAAACACCACTAATCAGACCTGAGAACTGTGTGGGTGTGGCTAATGAGCAGCTTGATTGACAGCCCTCTGTCCAGCACTCCCCGCCTGCTCCACCTCCATGCAGAACTAAAACCATTGTCCAGCTTTTATGTGACACTAACTGGACAAAAAACGTCACAGACGGACAAACGTGTGGATGGATGGACGGATGGGTGAAGCAAAGTGTGAATGAAGGCCTGCTGAGCGAACAATGTTGGTGATGGATAAACGAGTGAACGGGCGACAGGCGGCTACAGACAGGTGGTCTAGCTTGCCAGCTTTCGGTTATGCCGGGCTGGCTCTAGCTCGCCGAGTTTCTCGGACTCTGAAACTGCTCTGTGTGGGCGGGGCCAGAGACGCATTGTGATTGGTCAGTGGAGGGATTACAGAAGCATTACAGATTGGGACCACCCAGTTTACACAGAGAGGAGAGAATTGTGATTAAATATATCGTCCAGTTTTTGGTCATTGGAACATTATTCGAACTTGGTACGTTTCTTGTCTGCCTGTTTAACCTCATAGCGAACCTCATCCGCTGCATTCGGAACAAAACCTGGTATCTCTTCGTATCTCGTTTCTCAGTTTTTGACATAATCCTGAAAATGCCTGCTTCCCTTTACATTTTCTGTAAATTTTATGATGAATGGACCAAAATAAACGGCCCAAAATGACGTGGAGGAACGTCTGGTTCCATTGACTTTAATTCACAGGAAAGGATCTTTTTTCCTTCTCCTGTAAACCATTTTGGAGGTACGTGGTTTTGTTCCTACAGCAGCGAGATACACATTTGTTTCGGTGAGCCACGTTTTTATCATTAGTGATAATGCTGCTGACTTCTAAGCATTGATTGGTCATATGATTAACAATAATGTGCCATCTGTGGGTCTTAACTCGAGCGTGACCACTGTAATCTCACTCTTCACTCTCTGTCACTGAACAGATGAAAGGATGCATTAAAGTTCTTAGAGATCAGCCCCCGAACAGCGTGGAAGGCCTACTAAACGCACTCAGGTAAGGTTTAGATTCAAGTTTAAATCAAGGATACAGTTGAGTTTGTTAGCGTTTCTTGGCAGGTGTGAATGCAGCTCAGTTCAGTGCAGTTGTCTTAATGGCCCAGTCCCATTTCTTATGTTTTCAAGGGTCTCATTGGCCCTTGAACGGAGTTATACGGGGCAGTGGTTGAGATCTTCCCTCTGAAATGAGACCCTCAGATAAAGAGCATCACTTCATTAACAGCTACTAGCGCCGCTCTGTAGGCGACCCTGCCCGTCTGCAGGGACAGCAGAGGAGGGGAAAGTTCAGCTCCTCACTGCTGGGCTTTAGTTACATTTAGGGATCATACGCCTTCAAAGAGGGGGGCAGTTATTTATTATCACCCCCCCTAATTCTTCAGTGATATGAAGCTGAAGTCAGAGATTCTCCAGATTCTTGTGTGAATTTTCCCGTTCCACCTTAAATGGTGCAGCAGTTTTGATGCCAGAATGTAACTGTAACACCGTTTAAGGTGGAATGGGAAGTTTAGGTAGTTACTGAGACGTCAGCACTACTAGTGACTTTTTATGCTTGTTATGAAGAAAAGGACCATAATACACCGAAACGACATTAAACTGAGATAAAACGGTGGTTATTGTAATTTTAACAAAGAAAATTCTCACATTTGTGGGTTTCTTTGGTCTCTTGTTCTCCGTCTGGCTGGTTTCTCTCATATCTCTCTGATTGGAGTCTCTGAAAAACCTCCGTTTGGAGGGTCACGCAGCCCCAACACTTCGCCCCACCCCTCTATCCCAACAAGAATCAGGACGCCCACCCCCTAGACATGAATGCGCAAAGCAGAGGGGTAGGGCTGGGCGGTAGGGGCGAGGGGTGAGATGGGACTGGGCCATCAAATCAAATGGAATGTCGTCTTCTCATCTCACCGAACTTGCACCATCTTCTCGCTCTGAGATGGCAGGTGTTTGGTTCAAAGTGAGTCTGTGTGAAAAAGATAAGCCTCTTTCTCGCAGTTCTGATCATCAGCGCCCCATCGCTGCTGCTGCTGCACTGTGAAAAGGTGTTGACCTTGTAATCTGAAAGAGGCAGTAACCTCTAACATCAGTCTGTGAAGCTGTAGGATTAGTGCAGATCAGTCTTTGAATCTCCCTAGAAGAGTTAAGATGAATCGCCTGTGTGTTTTCCTGCTTGTGTGAAAGCACAGCGAGCTGGATGGAGCCTAAAGCTGATTTTGTGTGCAGGTATACGACGAAGCATCTGAATGACGAGTCGACCGCTAAGACCATTAAAAGCATGCTGCAGTAAGAAACTCTGGGATATACACACCACTGGCCTCGCGCAAGTGTTCAGGGGACACACTCCCTCCCGAACAACGGCAATGCACAGAATGTTTCCTTTTATAAACGTAAAAATCCGGTTTTCTTTTTCTTTTTTTTGTGCCAAACTCTTTTTGGTAAAGTCTTGATTTTAACACTTCCAAAATATGGCCATGCCTCTGACGGCAGCTACAGTTCAGTATAAAAAGAAAGAAAGAAAAAAAAAAGACTTCTTTTTGTTTTTCTTTTAATTTAGCTTGTTCCCCTGTAAAAGGGAGGGAGAGTGTTTTTGACTTGAAAATTTCAAAAAAGAGATATATATTGACAGAGAAATATATATTATTTTTTGTTTGAATTAATATTTAATATTATGTCCTCTGCATGACATAATGGTCTTTGTTTTTCCTCTATTTAAGAAAAAAACAACTAATGTTTCAAATTTGTCTGCTTGGTTGTGTGTAAAGTTAAGAATAAGTGAATTTAAATTATGTTTTGCTATTCAAATGGTACTCATTAAAAAACGGAGATTATGAAATGATAGTACTGTTGGAGTTTTATATTTTTTATAGGTCTTGATTTATGTGGTTTTTTCATAGTTGTGATTTTTTTGGTTCCTTTTTTTGAAAAATAATTTCAAACTTTCTGATAGGTGAATAATGAAATGAGTTTTTGATGTATGACAACTTGCAATGTGACGTTTGGGGGAAAAATAAATAAAAATGCTTTCATTTTTGTAACCGTGTCCATCTTTGGATTCATCTCAGCACAACTGTCTGTGAATTGAATTCACACCGATTACAGATTAAGACTGGTGTGTTTAAACTCACTCTACTCAACAACCTGATAGAAAATCTCTGTTGACATGCTCACCACAAGTAATCAGATCCAAAATGACGTGCGTGCGTAGAGAACCGCTTAATGTAGACGTTTCCATGACAACCAGCATCACGTGAGTCCAGTCAGAGTGAGATGAGCAGCAGTGAGCAGTGATTGTGTTTTTAACTGCTTTAAAATGAGGTCAGACTCAGGAAAACGTCCTTCACACGTCCTTATTAAAGAAGGCCGAGAGGAAGACGTCGTGCTCTGAGACGCATAAGCTGGACGTCCGTCCCACCGCCGTCTTTTAAAGATCAGAGCATGAACTTCGTCTCCTCTGCAGACCAGTTTCTGCTCCGCCGTGTTGAACGGTATAAACTCTCACTGTGACGCGACGCTCATGCAGAACGGACTGAAACTTTCCGATAGGGAATGTAATCGGATACAGGCATTTACACGGATATTATTCTTCTATTTAACTGATTATTTACAGGATTACCCACCTCGATCAGTCGGATAGAAACTATTCTGAATGGCCTCAATCAGACTAGACTATTCCGACTGAGGTGTTTACATGGACATCGCTACACTTGTAAACATGTTTATGCAAACATGTGCATCTTACAGAGGTTCTGCAGTGAGATTTTCCCATTTAAAGACTTGGAAAACCCCTCCTGATGATGTATGTTGAAGGTGGAAGGAACTTTGGGAAAGGAAGGAAGCGGCAGGAAGCCAGACAGACAATAGCTGTGTGCCAATTCAAGGGCTGCATCCTTCGAAGGCTGTGTAGACCCGCAAAGGTTCAACCGTAATGAGACAGTCTGCTCTTCGGGGGATTTCCCACTATTCCCACCCTCACCGCTTATGTCATGAAACACCTGTTTCCTCACCGCTATGTCCAGCTCTTTAACAGTTCTTTAAAGACGGAACCAGAAATTTTATTTTATTTTATTTCTCTGTCTCTGTCTCTGTCGGCTCATTGCTCCCTAAAACAAAATGACCACATTGGCTTTTTTAACATTTGTATCTTTAACTATTCGACTCAGTTTAAACCCATTACTTACATTTAAAGTGTCACCGTTCGCTCCTCTGCTGACGCCACCATGTACTAGAGTCCTCACGCAGTGAACCTCGGGATATGTTGGCTGGTGATGGATGCACCCATCGGATCCTTTGTCGCCATGGAAAAGGACGACACATTTCTCGGCCGCATATGAAGGAACCTTCAAAATAGGACCATCGAGTCGCGCCGCTGTGACGCAGTCGGCCTCCGAAGGACGCAGGCCCTGAATTGGGACACCGCTATAAGTGCTTCAAGGAAACAGTGCAATGCTATGGAATACCACATGACATTAAACTCTAGTTTTAGGCCTAACTTTGTACAATGTGTGTCAAAGCCAGTTTAGTGTCTTTTGTTCCTTTTAATACTCAAAGCTACTTAAATATTTGGGTCGTTCTACAGAAACGTCCACTTCTCTGTCTCTCCATAGGAGTCACTGGTGTTACTGATCCCCACTGGTGTTCCTCATAATAAAGGACGGTTTTAATATCATTTAATTTATTTATTTAATATATTTAATAGCATCAAACCACACGCCGTCAATCAGGGAACGTCCACTAAAATATGGAATTTAATCCATTTGTCTTCTATTTTTTCACAGTGACCTCAGAATAAAGTCGGTCACACCAGTGACGTCAGCTAGAAGCTTCGTATGAGATCATGAGCTGAATGAGAAGATCTCTGAGAACTGAGAGACTCAGTGGACTCACCATGAGCTTTTCTCCATAGATCCTCAGAAAACAGGTCAAAGGGGGTCGAGTGACGTCATCGGCGTGACTTTTATTTCAAAATAAGAGTTTTTTTTGTTATGCAGTAACACCAGTGACACGACTCCTGAGGACTTTTATTATATATTTTACAATATTTATTGGTCATTTGTTTTCTTTATGACATTTCATTTACATGTTTCATAGTCATGTAGAGATTATTGTAGTTAAAATTGCAGAAAAATTTGTTTTTTTTTTGTTTGTTTTTTTTTCTTCAAAATACGGCCTCAGCCTTCACACACGACGTTGGGGTCGAGCTCTTCTGTGGTGCTTGGAGTTCTAGATAATTGATTTAAAAACCAATATTGCTAAATGTGAAATGTGAGCCATACGTTTTAGTAGAAGGTGCAAGATTAACTACTTGCTTTTTCCAATTCTTAATTCTTAATTGAAAATATTTTCAATATTTACTTTTTTTCTTTTATTTATTTGTGTTTATTTTCGTCCGAATCAACATCCCTTGGCCACACCACCATTCCCTCACACAAACAAACGCCTTCCCCTCCTCCTATTCTCTTCTTCAAAGCTGTGTAAGTATAATATGATGTACTACAGGCAGTGATGTAGCTGTATGCCTGCCCCCCCATCTCATCCATATCTTGGTACATTGAAAAAGTCATGAAATGACTTGATTCTGAACTGAAGGTTGATGTATATGCATCTAAATCAGTTCATTTGTTTTTAACCGTACATCATCTCTGATATAAGCCAGCCAAGATTTGGTGCAGTGTCTGTTTGGCTGTAGTGCACTCAGCCCTCCGGTGCCTAACGGGCATTAAGAAAGATGTCTGCATTTACTGCACCTCTCTGCTTCCTCCACTGACAACCAGCTGGGTTTTACAGAGGGCTGGAAGATCAGCTTCCTCCTTCTAAAGCCCTAAATGGCCCGTCTCCAGCTCCCTCCGAGCTATTCTGTTCTCCTGCACTCCCACATGAAATCTATAATCTGAATCACTTCACTTCTGGAGGGCACTCAGGACTTTACGCATTTTCTGCTGGACTGCTCTGGATGTCTTATTCACTGGACCCACCGCCCAAACAGTACCTGCTCTGTGAGGGTCCATGGGGGTCCTGACCACTGAAGAACAGGGTAACAGAGTATCAGAGAAACAGATGGACTACAGTCTGTAACTGTAGAACTACAGAGTGCAGCTATACAGTAAGTGGAGCTGATAAAGTGGACAAGGAGGTGGTCAGAGTGTTCTGCCTGATCGGTGAATTTAAACACTACATTGCTTGACTTTTTAACATAGATTGCATGCATAGCTTTATCAAAACACTGGATTTGTGATTGGTCGGGACTCAGCAGCACATATGATTGGTTAGAGGGCTCATTTGCATATTGCAGTGAAGTCAATAATGTAAATATTATATGATAAATACATCAGGATGCGTATTAATAAACGGTACACTGTGCCGTTCTATCCTGACCTAAGCGCTTTCCTGTGTTTGGGGTGGAGGGTGGAGGGTGGAGGGCGGAGAAGGAGGCTATATGGGTCATGTTCTTCTGCAGTAAGTAAGGACATGCATGAAGGTCACGGAGAGAGGAGCAAAGGGGTGGGCACTGCAGCGAGCTCCGGATGCTGCCAGTGAAATTCGGGGTCAAAGAGAGGGAGGTAGTCGGGCGCTGGGCGTGTCCTGTATGTATGCAGCCTTCCTTTGCACAGAGAGAGAGAGAGAGAGAGAGAGAGATGGAGTGAGGAGGGGTGAGGGTCTTTTGGCTGGGTCTACCTCCTCTGCAGAGTCATGGGAATAGCTTGAAGAGAAAAGAAAAGGGTGGGGTTGAGGGGGGCTTGGATAAAAGGGTGTGGTGCTGAGCTGCTCCTGTATCATCTCTCACTGATGTAGCTTCAAGTCAAGGTCACGTTCTAACATAGACTGAGAGAAGTAATGTGAACGTGATTTTCCACATGAATAAAATATTCCACATCCACACATTTGTTGTCAGGAAAACTGAAAGACTGAACTGCGCCGAACACACACTGCGTTTCCAAAAGTCTTCACTCCCCCATCCAGATCACTGACTTCAGGTGTTCCAGTCACTTCCATGGCCACAGGTGTATAAAGCCGAGCCCCTCGGCCTGCAGACTGCTTCTACAGACATTAGTGAAAGAATGGGTCGCTCTCAGGAGCTCAGTGAATTCCAGCGTGGTGCCGTGATCGGACGCCACCTGTAGACACGCCCCTGCCCTGATTAGCTACACAGTGCCATTCATTCATAACAGTTACAGCATTTACCTGTTTTAATTCTGTATATTGTTGCTTTCAGAGCAGAAGCTTGAAAATCTCCTAAATGGTAACTTTACTGATGAAGGAAAATGGGTGTTTAACAAGTGCTGGAAGTCAGTGTGAAGAAAGGGTCCAGGTAATTTTCTTCTTCAAGGGTTCTTTAGTAAAGAAAACGGTTCAGTATAGAACCATGAACGCTCACAGAAGCCTTTGCATGATCAAAGGGCTCTTTGCGTGGTGAGATGGGTCTTGATTGCTGGAGAATGTGCTATAGATGGTTCTATATAGCACCAAGAAGGGTTCTTCTGTTGTTACGAGCTTGACATGGTCACAGCAGAAGAACCCTTTTTGGTGCTATGCAGAACCATCTACAGGACATTCTCCATTTAATCATGCAAAAGAGTGTTCATGGTTCTGTATGAAACCATTTTTATTACTAAAGAACCCGTGAAGAGCCAACAGTTTAACTAACTGTTATGAACTAATTAAATCAATTAAATGAATTGTATTTATTTTATTGGCTATTTTCTGTTGTTTGTTTTTCCCCGTGATGAGCGCAGAGTCACAGTACTGCATTTATCTTGTTTGTTTGGGTTTTTTTTTTTAGGATCAGACTCATCAATATTTAATGGTCCTCATTAATTTTTGACAGGCACTGTAAAACACAGATCGTACAGAGTGTTAGAACCCAGTCTGGGGACACTGGAGAGCTCTTTCTTAGATTAACAACCTCAGCAGGGGTCCTCCACACTAAAAGCGTCTGAGCGAGGCTGGACCTGAGAGCTGGATTACGTCCAGCTCCCCCAACCAAATCCAAACATACGGTGATGCAAAAAGACAGGCGTCGTCGTAAGTCATTAGCCTGGAACACGTGACTGTACTGCTCCTGATATGGCGCAGACGTGGAGCCTCAGTGATATGCTGTGTTCTGGTACTGGGCTGGTATATTTTTAAAGATATATACTTCTAGATTTAGAGACGGTTTCTATGCTGAGCGTCCCAAAAGAGCTGTTAGACTAGTTATGCTCTGTTTGTAGTGAAACATGCAGCTCATTGTCAGAGCAAAACCTCAAACCTCCAAAACGGTAACTTTACAGGAGAAGGAAAAAACCTACTCTACTTTTAATGCAAGTCAATGGAACCAGAATTTTTTCCAAGTCATTTTGGGCCATTTCTTTTGGCCCATTCATCATGAAATTTACACACAGTGTAAAGAACCACAGGCCTTTTCAGACTATGTCAAAACCCCAAAAATGACAAAAATGGAGATATGAGGTTTTCTTCCAGCAGCAGCGAGTTGCTCAATGTTCTTTAAGTACTGATGACATCACTACTTGACAAAAGCATAAGGTGACATTATGACATATGTCTTTCTAAACTGCCCACAAAAGTACAAAAATGTACATTTCGTATAAACGCATAAAACTTAAACCCTTAACGGGTTCCTTGTTTATTCCTAAGTGCAAAAGTACTAAACTGTACAGCGCAGATGCAGCAGATCGAGAGATTAGGTTGAAAAACACGGGCGTTTTCCTTTTCCTCGTGAAATGCTGTATGAAACCGAGTCCTGCTGTCTCCATATAAGTAGAACGAGCTGCTGCTGATGCCGTATCTCTTCTCAGCGGCTCAGATTAATCATGTGACATTTGATCTTTCGCACTCAGGTAGAGCTCATCCATTCTCTACCATCATAAGGAGAGAGAGCCACGGTTAGAGCTGCCCCTTTGTCCTCGCCTTTCATCTGCCTCCTCTAAGGCTCCGGTGACTGATGCGCATCTCTGCGTCGTCCTTTCTGTGGTCATCTCAGACCAGATTCATGAAAGCATGAATGAAACTCGAAGACGTTGATAAGAATGTTCTTAAATGCAAATCTTGAAGAGAAAAAAAGAACATTAAGAAAATAATTAAGATTATCTTAAGAAAGTCTTCATTGTTGTCTTATGTAGGCTGTGTTGCATTTTACCCCGTACCATAAATGATGCGAGAGACATGCTGGATTTCTATTAACATCAAACCAAGTGTTTAGAGAATTTCAGCAGACTAGAACTAGAGGTGGCGGTGGAAAACACAACCAACAGGAAAACATCTTCCTTGGAAAATCTGAGAACTGTGGGGTGATGGCAGACTGGTTCGAGATGATGGAAAGGCAACAGTAACTCAAATAACCACGGAATGCAGAACACCATCTCTGAACGCTCAACACGTCCACAGCAGCAGAAGACCACACCGGGTGTCAGCTAAGAAACTGAGGCTACAACTCGCACAGCCTCACCGAAATTGGACCATAGAAGATTGGAAAAATGCTGCCTGGTCTGACGAGTCTCGATTTCAGCTGCGACAGTCAGATGGTCGCGTCAAAATTTGATGTAAACAACATGAAAGCATGGATCCATCCTGTGTTCAGGCTGGTAGTGGTGGTGGTGTGATGGGGTGGGGAACATGTTCTTGTTACACTTTGGGCCCCTTAGTACCAACTGAGCATCGTTTAAATGCCACAGCCTACCTGAGTATTGTTACTGACCATGTCCATCCCTGTATGACCACAGTGTAAACATCTTCTGACGGCTACTTCCAGCAGGATAATGCACCGTGTCACAAAGCTCCTATCATCTCAAACTGGTTTCTTGAACATGCCAATGAGTTCACTGGACTCCAATGGCCTCCACAGTCACAGATCTCAATCCAATAGAGCACCTCTGGGATGAGTGTGGAACGGAAGATTCGCATCATAGATGCACAGCCGGCAAATCTGCAGCTACTGCGTGACGCTATCATGTCAATATGGACCAAAATCTCTGAGGAACGTTTCCAACACCTTGTTGAAATTCTGCCATGAAGAATTAAGGCAGTTCTGAAGGTAAAAGGGGGTCCAACCTGTTGGTAGCAAGGTAAATAACCTAATAAAATGGCAGGTGAGTGTATATTTTATAATATTTGCCGTTTTATTTACATCATTTAAATCTTTCATAGTCATGTATAGATTTTTGCAGTTAAAATGATAGAAAAACATTTTTATATGGTGCCCACCCTTTAGACACCACTGTGGACACGAGCTCTCCTGTGGTGCTTGGAATTCGATATGATTGATTTAAAAACCAAACACAGCTTGTGTAATCGCCACAAAAAATGTTATAATGGGATGCCCATGACTCTAAGGACACCATGTCCAATGCCAAGCACTGGCAATGGGCGTATAAGACCCCCAGCACTGGGCTGCGGAGCAGTGGAACTATGTTCTCCGGAGAGGTGAGACCTTTGGGATAAATTGGAGTGGTTTTTCTAAACTTACACATCCAACATACTTGACCTCACTAATGTTCTGATGGCTGCATGCAATCAAATCCTCACAGCAATGTTCCAACATCTAGTGTAAAGCCCCTCCCCCAGAAGAGTAGAGGCTGTTGCTGCAAGACAGGAGGACAAACCCCCAATTTATACCCTTCATTTCAGAAGAAACGCTGGAAGATCAGGTGTCTACAAACTGCTGGACATACAGTGCACCTTGCTGAGTTTCCCCTTTAGATTCATTGGGGTTTTCCTGAATGTGTCATGTGTTCAAGTGGTCTTTCATTGGGTCAGACCTCGTAGAGAAAGAGGAAGAAAGTATTGGGCTAGATATAAATGTCATCTGCACTCGCTAGAGTTCACAATGTACTACTGCATGTTGAAAGCATGGTCAACCACAAGGCCCAACTGCTGCTTCTCACATTATTAAAAAAAAAAAAATCAAAGAAGAATGACGTGGTCTTGTTCGGCGCTTATTCACCCTGGACCACGCAATGCAGTCTTCACAAGACTGCATACTATCTTACAATGACCTGGACATTCTGACCCGTTTGGAAAACTCGGTCCAGGAAAGTTTCATTGAAAACTCCATTTACTGTTCCCGAAGGAATTATCTAGGACAGATGTCGGCAACCCTAATGTTAAGAAGAGCCATTTTGATGTCCATCTTGGCTGTAAATGTGTCTCATTATGTGCTGATGTGCAAGCAAAGGCTAAAAATACAATATAAACAAAAACGCAGACGTACTTCGCTCTGCTTTCAGCTTTAGCTCAGCTGTAGCCGCTTTTCTCGCATCTCTGGCAGGAAAGTTTCCTCAAACGTAGGATAGTTTCTTGTGATATTCAAACAAGTGCGAATGAGAAACTGATTTCAGCCTCGCGGCTTTTTGGTGTTTGTCGGTTTTCCGTTGCAGATTAATCGTATGAGGAAACCAGCTGGAGTGATTATAAACACTAATAAGTCCATTCAACTCCAAATCATTTGCTGTTTCGTAGCTACTAGCTGGGTGAGACTGTTGTCTGTGTTGCTATGGTGACCAGCCGTCTGGGCTGATCTTCAGGGTTAAAGGGTGAATCAGCAGTTCTACATTAACTCCAGCGTTTAAGGCCATTTACTGTTAAACTGTGTTGAAGGATCAGCAGAGCTTTATTTTACTGTAGAGGAGGATTATTTTATTATTACCTACTGATCTGATTCGGCTGTGGAGCCACAAGAGGGCAGTAGAAGAGCCGCATCTCGGGAGCCGCATGTTGCAACCCCTGATTTAGTAAATGACTACGTTATTAAAGCACGAGGAAAGAAAAGATAAACAGCTTCCTATCATTTCTGCGCTGTTCTGAGGCCTATTTTATGTTTTCACCCCTGAATGAAATTCATCTACTGAGTCGGAATGTTCTGATCCCATCCTCCTTGTGCTCTACTTGAAAAGCTGACCTTACACAGTTAAAGAAGCCAAAATCTAAACTTAAAGCCATGCTGTGCTATTTGTCAACCCAGCACCAAGTCGTACCACCACAAATATCCTGAAGCTTTTGGACAGAGGGGTCTGGGTGCCCTGGGAATATGGTTACACGGCATTTCCATTGCTCCAACACGGCAGCGCAGCACAACATATCCCATTCGTGTCTGCAGCTCAGTGTATGAAACATTTATTCCATACGTCTTGTTATTCCATGTGACGTGAACGAGCAGCAGCAAAAGCTCATGTATTCAAACACAACTGCTTCACCTCCAAGACTTTCAAGTAGGAAAACGTTCCACGTTAGCTGCAAATGGTAATCAGCAACCCAAACCCTAATCCGTAAAGTTATCAGCATTCCGGAAAATATTAGATTAAAGGTGCTGTGTGTAAGATTTAGGGTGGTCTATTAATAGAAATGTATATAAAACCATGTTTTCATTTGCTTAGAATGAGCCCTTCAAATCTATACAGTGAGTGGCTCCTCTTCCAGCAGAGGCCCTCATGTTCCTGCAGTAGCCCAGAAAGGACAAACCAAGCACTGGCTCTAGAGGGCGCCTTTTGTATTTTTATGTCGAAGTGGCAGCTTGAATTTTGTGGTGCTGTAACTCTGGTTGGAAGATGTAGAAGGAAGAGGAATCAGTGGTTGCTGCCGGTGCTGGCTGACCATTTTGTGTTGTGAGAAGTTTGAGAAGCAGCATTTTTTTGGACAAATGAGGGTAAAAGAAGTGAAAACATGGAGCAAAATGAAGTCGGGGCAACAGAAAACCTGGCGGTCACCATAGATTATACTGCACGCTTGGAAAGGGAGGGGTGAGGGAGGGGATTCAGCTGGTTGCAATCTGCGACCTCAGCGCTAGATGCCACTAAATCTTACGCACTGCACCTTTAATGATACTATAAAAGCATTAGTTGCATAAATATCTGTCTTAGCAAGACTACACTTTGATTGGATTTCACAGAGGACGCCTCTGCTATACCCACATACAGCCAACTGCAGGGGGAGGGCGCGGTCACGTCCGTCACTGTGCCGGAGTGCACGGCTAGAGCAGGGTTAGTGGTGTGTGCCCTAGTTGCTCTGCATTCACTTTAAGCTAAAAGCATGACCACAAACTTCCTCACTTCACTGTAGGTCCAGCAAGATATATGTCAAGATTACAGGGGAATTCCCCGTTTATCAAAATGTGTGCACAGTTCAATCTTCAAGATGTAAATGTAGTCATTCAGAGATGTTTGATGTGAGTGGGGGTGATAGGAACCACACGTCTGAAGTGTTCAATGCCCCTAAAAGCTGCCTCATAGAAAGATGTTACCATAGAGGAGTTATCACGAACATTGGCTGATGACCAGCTCTCTGATTTAGGATTATTTTAGCAAAGATTTTAGAACTAAAATATGTTTTTTATAAACATGGAGTGCAGAAATGTACATACATGCATAAACACCGGTCTCTGATACTCTGTTACCCTGTTCTTCAGTGGTCAGGACCCCCATGGACCCTCACAGAGCAGGTGCTATTTCGGTGGTGGGTCATTCTCAGCGCTGCAGTAACACTGATGTGGTGGTGGTGTGTTAGTGTGTGTTGTGCTGGTACGAGTGGATCAGACACAGCAGAGCTGCTGGAGTTTTTAAACACTGGGTCCACTCACTGTCCACTCTATTAGACTCTCCTACCTTGTCGGTCCACCTTGTAGATGTAAAGTCAGAGGCGACAGCTCATCTGCTGCTGCACAGTTTGTGTTGGTCATCCTCTAGTCCATCAGTGGTCACAGGACGCTGTTGACTGGATATTTTTGGCTGGTGGACGATTTTCAGTCCAGCAGCGACTCTGAGGTGTTTAAAAATTCCAGACACACCACCACCACGTCAGTGTTACTGCAGCGCTGAGAATGATACACCACCAAATAGTACCTGCTCTGTGAGGGTCCATGGGGGTCCTGACCACTGAAGAACAGGGTAACAGAGTATCAGAGAAACAGATGGACTACAGTCTGTAACTGTAGAACTACAGAGACCAGCTATACAGTCAGTGGAGCTGATAAGATGGACAATGAGGGTAGAAACAAGGAGGTGGTCAGAATGTTATGCCTGACCGGTGTCAATGTATGCATGTACATTTCTGCACTCCATGTTTTTAAAAAATACATTTTAGCTTTAGATCACAGCAACTTATATGAGAAGGTTCAGTCAGGTTTTCGTTCTAATCACAGCACAGAGAAAATCAGAGCATTGATTGACCTCAGACTCAGCGCTGATGCACAAAATCTTTCTAATTTGGTTTTATTAGATCTTAGTGCAGCCTTTGATTCCGTTGACCACAAGATTTTACCCCAGCGTCTTGAATGCTGGCTCGGCCTCTCGGGCGCAGTTTTAGAATAGTTTAAATCATATTTAAGTAATAGTCAGTTTATGGTTTCACTTGGAAATCGTTCATCAAAACGATTTGCCGTTTCTTGTGGAGTCCCTCAAGGTTCAGTCTTAAGGCCTTTGCTTTTCTCTCTGTACATGCTACCTCTGCGTGATGCCATTAGGAAGTACAGTATAAATTTTCATAGCTGTGCTGACGACACTCAGCTATGAATCCTTCTGAAGATCAAGACTCTGTAGACATTCTAACCAGCTGTGTGGCAGATGTTTCTCAGTGGATGTCTCAGTTTTTTTACAGTTAAATCATGAAAAAAGTGAATTACTGATTGTTGGTACAGAAACTCAGAGAAAAATGATCTTTGAGAAACTCGGTTCTTTAGCTTCATCTACCAAACCTGAACTAGGAAACCTGGGAGTGATCTTAGACTCTGAGCTCTGTTTTATCTGCATGTAAACACGGTCACTAAAGCAGCTTCTTATCAGTTGAGAAATATTGCTAACGTTCGGCCGTTTCTCTCTCAGAGTGACGCAGAGAAACTTGTTCATGCGTTTGTTACAGCAGAGTTGATCACTGTAATGGTCTTCTTACTGGGCTTTACTAAGAAAACTGTACATACCTTACAGCAAAAAGCGGCAGCTTCCTAACAAAACCAGCACAGAGATCAGATCAGTCCTGTTTAATAAGAGCTGCACCGGCTGCCTGTATCACTCAGGATCGATTTCTAGGTTCTCCTACTAGTCTTTAAAGCTCAAAACAACCCGAAAGCACCTGCTTACATGACAGAGTGCCTGTCCGTTAATGTTCCGGTGCGTAATCTAAGATCTGAAGATAGTGGCCTTCTACAGACACTGTCTGAAAAACACAGAGAACATGGAGAGGCTCGTTCAGTTCTTCTGCTTCTAAACTGTGGAGCCCAGTTCCACCTTTTATTAGACAGTCAAGCTCAGTGCTCGCTTTTAAGAAGCATCTGAAAACGTCTCTCTTTAAACGAGCATTTCACTAAAGCTGTCTCGTGGCGTTTATCTTTATCTTTATCTTGTAATTTAATCTTCTTCTTTTTCTTCTGATTGTAATTAAATACTGATGATCTCTCTGAAGATACTGTTTTATCTGTAAAGCATGAAAAGTGCCATATAAACATAATTATTATTATTATTAATAATGATAATAGTAGATCAATTTAGTCAATAAAATGGATCAATATAGAACAGGACCCTTTACATCATAAAAAGGTTCTGCATAGCAACTTTAAAGCTGACCTGACTTTTTGGGTTCTACTTGGCACCAGAAAGGGTTCTGCTATTCTTGCGATGTCAAGCTTGCAACAATAAAAGAACCATTGTTGGTTCTATATAGAACCATATACAGCACATTCCTCATCAGGGTGGAGACCTCTTTCATGACGCAAAGGACGCTTTACTCATGCCAAGGGTTCTTTGAGTGTTCGTGGTTCTTCATAGAACACAGCACAGTGTTATTTAAGCCTAGCTTGGCTCTCTTCCTCTCGGCAGCGAGAGAGATGAGCCTTTTCCAGGCCGCTGTGCTGAGCGAGGGCTGCCGGGCCGAAAGTGAGAGGAGACAGCGAGAGCGGTGGAGGATGTGGTGGGGCCGGGGCCCCTCACAGCGGTGGCCCAGTCAGCACACAGCCGGGTGCAGTTTACACCTCCACAACTTCACAGCCGAGTTTACTGATACTATTATTACGCTCACACGCAGCTCTCTCACACTCACGTTCTGCTTCGTTCACAAACACACACACGTCACGCTCGGCCCCCCTCACACATGCCTTGCAGTCATTATGGCCAATTTGCTATGCATTAAAGGGGAACTCCACCGATTTAGCAAAATTACTCAGTCCAGTGATTTAGAGGTGAACACTTTTGCCATATTTTTATTATTCCTCAACACTGGGGAAAACCTAAGAGACCAGCCGTCGACGATTATCTAATTATTTAGTGGTGACGTCCAATTAAAGGGAAACTCCATTGATTTTGCGAAATTAATTAATCATTTAATGGTTTAGATGTAAAGAAAATCCTTCGCTGTGGTTCGTCCTTCTAGAGAAAGCTACCAATTCAGGATTGTTCACCATTACAGTGCTAGGAACCAGACGGCCGAAGCGTTTAATGGCTCTTATAGCTACGTCCCGTCAAGTTACTACACAAAAGGGTTATGAATGCATTGTTTGATACCTGAGACACTGTTTTGTGATAGTTTTGTTGTAAAGTTTGGGCCTAAAATGTATTTTTGGTCCTATTAGTCCAGGATCACTTCCGTGTTTCCTATTAAAGCCGCATTCTCAACTGAGGTCAATGCACAAAAGCTGACATGCTTTAAAAGTCACTAGCCTGTAGCTACTGCTGTTCAACACGGCGAACGCCAGCAGCTTATTTTTGCAGTTTTCTTGCCTATTTTAGAAAACGTCATTGGGATTTTTTTCTAGTTTTCTGTTTATTTTCCTTTGTTTTAATTTAGATTAATTTAGATGAATTTAGATTATTTTCTCTAGAAAGACGCATTTCACACCAAACTACTCTTAGACCAAACTTAGTTCACATCGAAACCATTAAATGATTAAGTGATTTTACAAAAGAGTTTCCCTTTAATTTGACAGCACAACGAAATAATCATGTAATTGTCCACATTTAATCTCTTATGTTTCTTCAGTGCCGAGGAATAATAAACATATGGCAAAAATGTAAAGAAACTCTGCAAAGCAAGACATGCAATGATCATTTTTCATTAAATTCATACAATAATGGAATTCGGAGACCCACATTAGTCCCACAGTGACAAAATTGGTCCCATAACAGGGAAATTTCACCTCCGCATTTAACCCATCTGTGAAGTGAAACACCACATACACACTAGTGAACACACACACTAGGGGGCAGTGAGCTTGCCCGGAGCGGTGGGCAGCCCAATCCATGGCGCCCAGGGAGCAGTTGGGGGTTAGGTGTCTTGTTCAAGGACACCTCAGTCATGTGGTGTCGACTCTAGGGATCGAACCGGCGACCTTCCGGTTAATATCACCTCTTCTTCCTCAGTAGTACTGAATGTGAATGACTCTCTAACAGAGTGATATTAATAACGCATTTAAATCTTAAACGTTGGCATTTTGTCCCATTTTCTGTGCCATTTTAGTGCATAATTTGCATGTGCATGTGTTCCCTACGACAGCTGATTGTGTGATAAAGCAATCTGTCAAGGCATATGGATAAAAATCCCCGTGCTGAAGACGAGTGAACCTCACCAGAACAGGCCTGACTCCACAGTCCTTCAGGAGCAGCTCTGTAAGCTTATTTGCAGCGTTAGAAATAACAAATGACCAAGTAATGCGACTGTAATCCCACTACTGTTGGTGGTAATGAGTAATGTATCTAATTACCTCTTCAAATTAAATACCACAATTACAATCACTGTTATTTCAACGGGCTCACTGCTCATTACTTTGGTCTTATGTGAAAATATTAATATATTAATGGACGTCTGACACCACCTGGCCTCATGGTGGCGCAATGAATGAGTCAGTCAGCATTGCCTGAATTGTAGGCCACTAGGTGGGCTAATGTGATCTTGCTGTCCTGGAAATATGGGTGTTAGTCTTCCCTCCTTCGCATGGTTAAAGGGTTCTTTGCATCGTTAAATAGTTCTTTAGACTGATAGAGAATGTGCTGTAGATGGTTCCCTATAGAACCTTTTTGAAAAGGGTTCTATGTAACACCAAATGGGTTGTTCTCCAGTTACAATGTCAAGCCTGTAATAAAGGAACCCTTTTTGGCGCTATGTAGAACGCATTCTTGGCTCTATCTAGAACTTTACCAAAGAACCTTTGAAGAACCATCATTTTTAACTGTGCGCTAGTTTCTTTTACAGAACTTGCCATTTATATACATTTTGTGCAAGAAAAAAACGTTACTTTATATTTTTTATTACTTTTTTTAAAACTTTGAGGTTCGTTGGCGTCCAGTTAAGCCCATTTTTGTCTGGCCTTTTTTAAAAATCTCTGATTACTCAATTAGTCATGAAAATAACCGATAGATTACTCGATTATTAATGCGATCAATAGCGACAGGCCTAATTGCTATTTCTTCTATTCTACTGCCTCAACCCTTCACTGCATAATGTTGCCTCGGGGCAACAAACCCAAATTCATCATTTTACAATGGTATGGTGCATATTTACCGACAATTAAAGGCTTATTTTGAAAGTATAAGTTTTAATAATCCAATAAAACGGTTTTACTTGGTCGCCGTATCATTTAGTGACCATTATATATTTACCAAGTAAACGCATTTTATTCATTTGACGAATGTGGGTTTGTTACCCTGAGGCAACTTTATGCAATAGAGAGTTAAAGCCCACAGCAAACAACGAAAATGTGAACTCTTCCCCAAAAGCCTGACAGATGCTGACAGATAACTGCCTGACGAGCCTTCCGCGGACCTCCTTTTCGAAGAAACGCGCAGAAGTGTCATCTGACTTGAAGCACAATATCAATGAAGGAGTTAAACGGTAGCTGTGTGTTTCTTACAGTGAGAAAGAGAGAGAGTGCCTTACAGTGAGGACAAGAGTTAGTCATGACAGGCAAACCACAACCTCCTCAGCACATCGCAACCCCACCTCTCTGGGGCTCTCTCTTCTAAGAATGACAACGGCTATCTGTTGAGAGCCCCCCCTACCAACACCACACACCACACACACACACATACACACTTCCTCTAATTCTTTCCCCTAATTGGCAGGGCTTCCACCCAAGCACTTCATCAGTTTTGTCCAAACTTCAACGGCCTTCTTACAGTAACAGATAGCTATGTCATAACTGTGGTTCATTTTTTATAATCTTCTTCTTCTTCTTTCGGCTGCTCCCTTTAGGGGTCGCCACAGCGGATCATCTGCCTCCATCTTGCCCTATCCACTGCCTCCTCTACTTTCACACCAACCATCACCATGTCCACCTTCACTACATCCATAAACCTTCTCTGAGGTCTACCTCTTCTCCTTCTGCCCGGCAGCTCCATCTCCAACATTCTTTGCCCAATATATCCACTATTCCTCCTCAACACATGTCCAAACCATCTCAACCTGGCCTCTCTGGCTTTATCTCCAAACTGCTCCACCTTCACTGTTCCTCTGATCTGCTCATTTCTAATCTTGTCCATCCTTGTCACTCCCAACGAAAATCTCAGCATCTTCATCTCCGCCACCTCCAGCTCAGCCTCCTGTCTTTTAGACAGAGCCACAGTCTCCAAACCATCCATCATAGCAGGACCACTACTGTCTTGTAAACCTTCCCTTTCACTCTTGCTGCTATCCTTCTGTCACACATCAGCCCTGACATCCGTCTCCACCCACTCCATCCTGCCTGCACCCTCTTCCTCACCTCTTTTATACACTGTCCATTGCTCTGGATGGTTGACCCAAGATATTTGAAGTCATCCACCTTTACAACCTCTACTCCTTGCCTCCCTCTCATTCACACACATGTATTCCGTTTTATCTCTACTGACCTTCATTCCTCTCCTCTCCAGTGCAAACCTCCACCTCTCCAGACTCTCTTCCACCTGCTCTCTACTTTCACCAAAGATCACAATGTCACTGCAAACATCATGGTCCATGGAGCCTCCTGCCTGACCTCATCTGTCAACCTGTCCATCACCATTGCAAACAAGAAAGGTTCATTTTTTATAATAGTTAGTAATATTTTGGGCGAGGAGGTTAAATAAGAGTATCACCCACAGAAGCTGTGGCTCCACAAAGTTACTACACGCATGTAGCTTGTAGAATCAATGTTAATAGGGAGCTGCAGATGCTAAGTGTAGGCTAGAGGGGTATAAAGCCCCCCAGCACTGGGCTGTGGAGCAGTGGAACTGCGTTCTCTGGAGTGATGGAGCTCCATCCAGTACCTTTGGGATGAGCTGGAGTGATCCAGTACTGACCATCCCACATCAGTACCTGACATCATTAACGCTCAATCAAATCCTCACAGCAGCGTTCATCATCTAGTAATGTGGATGCATATGTACAAAGATCAGCCATAACACTCTGACCACCTCCTTGTTTCTACACTCACTGTCCACTTTATCAGCTCCACTGACTGTAGAGCTGCACTCTGTAGTTCTACAGTTACAGACTGTAGTCCATCTGTTTCTCTGATACTCTGTTACCCTGTTCTTCAGTGGTCAGGACCCCCATGGACCCTCACAGAGCAGTTAGTGTAAGTGAGTGTTGCACTGGTCTGAGTGGATCAGACACAGCTGGAGTTTTTAAACACCTCAGTGTCGCTGCTGGACTGAGAAGAGTCCACCAACCAAAAATATCCAGCCAGCAGTGTCCTGTGTCCACTGATGAAGGACTAGAGGATGACCAACACAAACTGTGCAGCAGCAGATGAGCTGTCGTCTCTGACTTTACAGCTACAAGGTGGACCGATGAGGTAGGAGTGGCTAATAGAGTGGACAGTGAGTGGACACAGCGTTTAAAAACTCCAGCAGCACTGCTGTGTCTGATCCACTCTTACCAGCACAATACACACTAACACACCACCACCACGTCAGCGTTAATGCAGTGCTGAGAATGACCCACCACCCAAACAGTACCTGCTCTTTCACATGAACACAGATTGAAGGGCAGCGCTCAAATATCTCTGCAGACAAAATAGAGATGCAAGAATTTCAAACACTGTACCCTCTTGGCTTTGCATCTCTAGGCCACTAGGGCCTGAAATAAGGTGCAATTTCAAATCATGCATCCATCAGAATCTCTTAAATGTGTTGCTGCATTTTTGTAGCACTCTTTCTGGACATGGATATGTGTTCACTTTTAGCCCGGTCCACCTAGACAAGCCTCTGCTTGAGCCTGCCTGACCTCCCAGTGCTTCTTCACACCAGCTGTCATCACGCACAGATACACTCTGCCGGCTTGGTAGCACCGTGTGTGCTGATACATGCCACTCTGATTTAGGTGAGGTGTAAAAGCTCGCTCTGTTCCGCTTGCCATCCAGCCACGACCCAGAGAATTTACCTCTGCTGGGTTCCTTTGCCGTTCGCTCGCCTATTTCACTGCTCGCTCTGGAAGGAAAAAAGAACTGTTATGCTCTCTTTACAGCCTGTAATCTAATCAGCATGTAGAGGCACTTTGTTGTTTGGAGGCAGAATTATGGGGGATGTGGGCCAGGCTGCAATCAAGCCCACCCAGAGGCTTCCTGCCTCTACTGCGGCCTCAGACAGGGTGACTGAGATAGTGGACCCAACCTCCAAAACAACACTGGCTCATGTTGTGGAGGAGTCTTAAAAAACGGCCTTACCTTGGGTCTCGATTCTGGCACTGAGCTTTATTAGAGTTGGGCTGTATAGATCTCAAAATATCATTGCTCATATTTTAAAGAAAAGAGGCGCACATTTCAAAGCATATCTTATTATGTAAAATAGCCCAGGTAAATCGGTCAGTGTGCTTGGGTAACGGCAGCCGTCTTGAGTTAATGAGCTGACGTGCTGGTTGTGTGTGTTGGACACAGCAGTGCTGCTGGAGTTTTTAAACACCTCAGTGTCGCTGCTGGACTGAGAATAGTCCACCAACCAAAAATATCCAGCCAGCAGCGTCCTGTGACCACTGATGAAGGACTAGAGGATGACCAACACAAACTGTGCAGCAGCAGATGAGCTGTCGTCTCTGACTTAACATCTACAAGGTGGACTGAGGAGGTAGGAGTGTCTAATAGAGTGGACAGTGAGTGGACACAGTGTTTAAGAACTCCAGCAGCACTGCTGTGTCTGATCCACTCTTACCAGCACAACACACTAACACACCACCACCACGTCAGCGTCACTGCAGTGCTGAGAATGATCCACCACCCAAACAGTACCTGCTCTGTGAGGGTCCATGGGGGTCCTGACCACTGAAGAACAGGGTAACAGAGTATCAGAGGAACAGATGGACTACAGTCTGTAACTGTAGAACTACAGTGAGCAGCTATACAGTAAGTGGACAGTGAGCGCAGAAACAAGGAGGTGGTCAGAATGTTAGGCCTGACCGGTGTATTTATGTAGTGTGAACACGGTACCAGCATTAAAAGTGGCTAGTGCACCTGCAGAAGGTAAAGTACCGCAGCAAATGATATACATATATATATATATATATAAAATGCATGAAGTCGACGCCACTTTCTGATTCTGAGTACAGCCGTTGGGATTGCGTACACATTCTCAATCGGTCTCAATTCACAGAGTCTCCCCTTAAAAAAAAGTTTAATCAGTCAGCGAAACTGGCGTTTCATCACACTGCGGTTCCAAGGGCCCTGCGACGGTTACTTGTCTGTTATAAGCCATATAAATCTTTCGAGACAGCCCCTGATGACTTTGCAACTGTGGCCCGAAGCCGTGAGGTGGCCATTCTGAAGCGTTAGTCATGTCTGATTTCATGAATGGAGCAGTGTAAGCACTGTGGGCTATGGGAAATCGTGCCGGAGATGGCTGCCCGCAGCCACAGGAGGGTCTAGTTACAAGCAGGCCTTCCTGATCATGGTTTTCAGACTACTCGCCATGCGTCCTGTAAGTTAACAGTTTCTGTCTGAAAAGAGGATATTGAGCCACCAAAAGGGGGAAGTGTGAAAAGGAACTGTCATTCAAAAAAAAAAAAAAAAAAGAGAGTGAGAAGCACAAGTAAAGTATTAAAAGACAGCAGGTTGTGAAATGAAAGATGCAAAGTGGAAGTGTTTTGTCTCACATCAGTCTTACTACGGAATATTGTCAGAGCCGGTTGTTATATAGTGGCCTGAAATTTCCACATGGCTCTGCTCAAAAAGGAAAAGGTCATTGGTTCTAGCTGGGGTAGCCTTTTCCTCCAGCCACACTTCTTCCATCGTGGGAGTGACTGGTATCCTTAATCACGTTCATAACAATAGCCACGTTTACCTAATCCACTAATAATCTGACTACACTAATCCGATTGAGACCATTCAGAATACAACTTGTGCCCAACTGATCGAGGTGGGTAATCCTGTAAATAATCAGTTAAATAGAAGAATAATATCCGTGTAAGCGCCTGTATCCGATTACATTCCCTATCGGAAAGTTTAAGTCTGTTCTGCATGTCATGCGTCATAGTGAGAGTTTATACCGTTCAACGCAGCGGAACAGAAACTGGTCTGCAGAGGAGACAAAGTTCATGCTCCGGTCTTCAAAAGACGGCGGCGGGACGGACGTCCAGCTTATGTGTCTCAGAGCACGACGTCTTCCTCTCGGCCTTCTTTAATAAGGACGTGTGAAGGACGTTTTCCTGAGTCTGACGTCATTTTAAAGCAGTTAAAAACACAATCACTGCTCACTGCTGCTCATCTCACTCTGACTGGACCTCACGTGATGCTGGTTGTCATGGTAACGTCTACACTTAGTGGTTCTCTATGTATGCATGTAATTTTGGATCTGATTCCTTGTAGTGTGCATGTAAGTGGATATTTTCCATCAGAGTGTTGAGTAGAGTAAATAGCCAAACAGTGATTTCAGTATTCGAATAATAGTAGTGGTCATTCACACCCTTAGTCCACTTTCCATATAAGTCCATGTACACGTGTGAAATATCACACTGCAGCCCATCTATTGATACATAATTCCATCAGCTGGCCTCCACCCCATTCATCACTGGTCCATTTCTATATAACTTCTGCTGACCAGTGACCATTCTCAACACAGCAGCAGTGGGCCTGATGTAATAGTGTGTATAGTGAGCTACAAGAGTTTTAGGCACAAGCAAAGTGGCTCTGTGGTCAGAAACTGGCACTGACGAATGCCTTTACCACAACGGCACAGTTTTAAGCGTGAGACCATTTGGAAAGTGAGATGATGCATTTTTATGGCTGCCAGAAGTGACCAAAGATCTTTCTCTCGTAAAACCCAACAGGTAACGATGTAGTTTTTATGACAGCCTGCCTGCCAAAACACTCGAGAGTGATGCACAGAAAGCAGCAGCTTTATCTTAAATCATGTACCTCCATGGTCTACTAAGCCACTTTGGTGTGAGTGGTAGGTTCACGGTGGGCTATAGTGCACTGTTAATAACCAGGCCACATACTAGAACCACCAGACAGTGACCTGTTTGAAATTTTCATTGCAGTTCAACAGTATTACATAATCTGTGTTACGTATTTTGTCTCTGTTTAGCACAAAATGTTAGCTTTCAATTTCAGCCAATACTAGCCTTCAAAATACCAGGTACTAGATAATGTGCTGCATAGCGCAGAGAGAAATAAATAAACCTAATTCTAAGTAGGATCAAACCCAGCGTGGGAAAGTGAACATACACCACCACTAGCTCTGTGCTAACATCGCATCTCAGGGCTCAGGCATGAATTTAACACTACTTGGATAAACCCAGGCTATTCTGACCACCTCCTTGTTTCTACACTCACTGTCCATCTTATCAGCTCCACTTACTGTATAGCTGCACTCTGTAGTTCTACAGTTACAGACTGTAGTCCATCTGTTTCTCTGATACTCTGTTACCCTGTTCTTCAGTGGTCAGGACCCCCATGGACCCTCACAGAGCAGGTACTGTTTGGGTGGTGGGTCATTCTCAGCACTGCAGTAACACTGACGTGGTGGTGGTGGTGTGTTGGTGTGTGTTGCGCTGATACGAGTGGATCAGACACAGCAGCGCTACTGGAGTTCTTAAACACTGTGTCCACTCACTGTCCACTCTATTAGACACTCCTACCTCGTCGGTCCACCTTGTAGATGTAAAGTCAGAGACGACAGCTCATCTGCTGCTGCACAGTTTGTGTTGGTCATCCTCTAGTCCTTCATCAGTGGTCACAGGACGCTGCTGGCTGGATATTTTTGATTGGTGGACTATTCTTAGTCCAGCAGTGACAATGCCCTGTCTGATCCACTCGTACCAGCGCAACGCACACTAACACACTAACTCAGACAATGCGCTACTCTGGTTCAGATCGTACCTCACTGGGCGCTCATTCAAGGTATCGTGGCATGGAGAGCTCTCCTCAGCCCACTCGCTATCCACTGGGGTTCCCCAGGGATCGGTACTGGGACCCCTTCTCTTTTCTATTTACACCACCTCTCTAGGCCGGGTTATCCGCTCACATGGCTTCTCGTACCATTGCTATGCTGACGACACTCAGCTCTATCTGTCATTCCCGCCTGATGACCCGTCGATCTCTGTGCGGATATCGCAGTGCCTCTCGGACGTATCCGCATGGATGAAGGAACACCACCTTCAACTAAACCTGTCCAAGTCTGAACTTCTGGTTATACCAGCTAAACAATCCATTCAACACAACTTCACCATAACCATCGACTCACTCTCACTCTGCTCATTGAGCTCCACTGGTTACCGGTTGCTGCTCGTATCAAATTTAAATCTCTTACAATTGCCTACAAGGTGTTAACAGATCAGGCTCCTTCCTACCTGCACTCGCTCCTAAAGGCTTACAGCACCGCCGGCCGCTGCGATCCTCCAATGAACGTCGCTTAGCTTTGCCAAACATTCACACCATGCAATCGAGACTGTTCTCATACTTGATTCCCCAATGGTGGAACAAGCTACCTTCCGCTGTCAGAGCAGCGGCGTCCCTCGCTATGTTTAAGAAACTCCTGAAGACGGAGCTCTTCAGGGAGCACTTGCTCTAATCGCCTCTTGCAAATCTAGCCACTACCAACCTCATCTCCTTCTTGCCCTCCTTCCCTTCTCTACCCCGCTTTTACCCCTTGGCCTCCTTTTAGGCCTGACTTTGTTCTATGTACCACACTATTTGTAAGTCGCTTTGGATAAAAGCGTCTGCTAAATTGTAATGTAATGTAATGTAATGTAACACATCACCACCACATCAGTGTTACTGTAGTGCCACCTGCTCTGTGAGGGTCCATGGGGTTCCTGACCACTGAAGAACAGAATAATCGAATGCAAACCGTCTCAACAGGAGTCTCGTGATGGGGAGTTGACTAAGAACGTAGATCAATAATGCTGGTATTTTGTTCCAGTTACTTTTAAGCTTAATGATCTTAAAAAAATAATATTAAAAGATATTCAGTTATGCATTTCTTCAGTACATTTATTCAGGTATTTCATCCTGTAGCCTGGGCAAGCCTCTCTCCTCTGTCTGCGTGCTCTCCTCATTAAACGTTAGACAGCTTTAATCATTTATCATGTTATTTTTTTTGCATGTGTATGTTAGTGATGTAGGCTAACGTCTACCAGCGCTGTCCCTTTCACTCTGTAGTCTCAGATAACACTGTGGTAGCATAACGGACTTAACTGAATCGGCGTCCCAGTTGCTCTCAGTCTTTTTTAGCCTATATTGAACTTGACATAACTGGGTGTAATCTATGCATTCATATGATATCAGTATGATCTGTGATCAACATCTCTAAAAAGTGACTGACGCACAGTTTAGTTTAATTTCTATTTATCTACGGCCACTTTAACCCAGTTATATGATGATGGAAATACCCAGTTCTAACTCCTGCACCACAGTCTGCCCCCACGTCTGGTAGGACAGATTGCAGGAGCCCTTATCTCATGCTACAGCGTCCTTCTCAAGAAATGTCCCACAGGTCTTTGAAAGACACGAAGGCCAAAGACCTAAATTCATACCTGTAAGAAACACGGGCCTTGTTCATGAACTTTCTAGGTTTGTTCTAAGTGTGTTCTCGAGGAAGGTTCTAAGAAAACGTCTACGTCAGATTCATGCTGTGCTCTTAAAGCACAGAACTGTTCTCACCTTTGTGCTCTTGCGTGTAGATTCTGTTCTCACCTAAGAACGAACCTAAAATGAGAAAACTGCATAAGTGCGTTTTAATAAGAAATTTCTCATTAAGGACGGTCGGTGAATGAGACCCTTTATTCTTAAGAAAAATATTTTATAGTATAAGATGCAAATTTGATCAGGGAGGATAAAACATAAGCAATTATACAGCGGTTCTAACCGTGCTGTTATTTCACCATAATCATTATTTCACCATTATTTTCACAAACACTATCACTCTGCTGAGACACTGTTGCTAAGCAACGACTCTGACAGCTGTAGGAGACGCTCAAGTCATTTGAACGTTTTTACTTCTTACTTTGCCCCAAACAGAAAACGGACACTGTTAAGACCACATCTGACCGACGGCCGATTTGGTCCGACTCTGAAGACGAGACGACACTAAATTCCCAAACTGTCGTCACCACTGAGCAGCTTTTCAGTCGGCAGCTGAGACAGAAGAACATCTGAACCACCTGGAATCAGCCAGAAATGAACCCAACACCATTCGCCAAACTAAACGGGCTGTAAGAAGCTTTACAGACCGGCTGGAACAAAACAACATTAATACTGATCTGGAGAAACTGACCAAACTGAGCTGAACCTGATATTGGGTCAGTTTTATGGCTCAGTCTGATCTGGTCTGACTCTGAAGATCAGACACGTCTGGCGAATGGTGTTGGGTTAATTTCTGGCTGATTCCAGGTTGTTTAGGTTCTTCTGTCACAGCTGCCGACTGAAAAGCTGCTCAGTGGTGACGACAGTTTGGGAATTTAGTGTAAGGAGGTGGAGAACGAACTGCCGGCTGAGCGGCGAGTGGGCGGAGCTCGTTACTCTGACGTAGCAACGAGCTGCTCGTTAAGGAGCTCTAATTAGGAGGAAGGAGCTGAACATTAAAACATATTAAAGCCGCGTTCACGGCCAGTTTATTCATTTCTTACTGTATTTATTTACCTGCTGTATTAAAGCAGTAGAGCACTCGAGGAGGGAGTTATCACCAATAACATCACGGCTGGGATGATCTACGGACACCAGATCACAGCCGGGATGTTGTTTCACAATAATAGACTCCTTGAGTTTCTATTGCTTAAGCAAAATGCTGCTGTTGGAACAAAATCTTTTATGTCTTTTTTCAGTTTTTGACATAATTTGAAAGTACTTGTTGCCTGTTACATTGTACGTAAATTGCATGATGAAAGGACCAAAAATAGTGACTTACATTAAAAGTAGAGTAGCTTTTTCTTTCTCCTGTAAAGTTACCGTTTTGGAGATACAAGGTTTCGCTCCAACAGCAGCGAAATACTAAAAATGATTAAAGTAAATGTAAAAAATAACACCAGAAAGAACTCAATGGTATTTCTCACCTGTCATGGTTCAAAAGACCGTGGATCTGTTAGTGTTGGTTAGACTTAAATGGGCAGTTTGAAAGGACTTGCACTAATTAAACGTTTTACACTGAGATTCCTCGTTTAAATAAGTGATCGAGCACGAAAGCTGCAGCATTAAGCACTTAACCTGTGTTAGCCCAGAGCCCAGCAGACTCTGCCGAATACATTTCAAATGTAAGAAGGACTCAAACTCACGAGTTAAAGGTGGGCAGAGTAGCCTAAACCAACACTTAAGTAAGAGTTCATTTGGATTACTTCAGTACATACCAGTCTCTTAATGGATAATCTACGTGGGTAATTGGGGCATGTGAAGCCTCAGGTAAAGAACCTTGGGGTTATATTTGATCTCGACCTCAGGTTTTATAAACAAATGAGCTCTGTTGTTAGGAGAGTTCAAATCTAAGTAGATTGAGTAAGTGTAACAGGCTTCTACCCACCTTTGCCTGTTTAATGGGGCCTGGCCATTAGCACTAATAATCAGAAGTGGTGGACAGTAACTGAATAACTGAGTAACTGAGTAACTGAGTAACTGAGTAACTGAGTAAATGTAATTAGTTTCTGTACTTAAGTATTTTTTCCTTACACTCCACTACATTTCAGAGTCTAATATCTGAGTTTTTCCTCCACCACATTTTGAGAAATCTGTCGTTTCTTTTTAAACTGGAGGACTTTCACCTGAAATGAGTTCATGAAGCCAGTCTGGTTATAAAAATGATAGCAGGACATCAGAGCCAGAATTACTCTTTTAGTACTTTTACTTTATACTTAAGTACATTTGAAGGGAAATACTTTAGTACTTTTACTCAAGTGGAGGTCTAAAGGGAGGAACTTCTACTTTTACTGCAGTAATATTTTACCTTGGGGGTCTCGACTTTAACTCCACTACATGGTTTGTTTACCACTGGTATTCAGTACTAAACGCTGTTCATTGCAGAGTGCGTAGCAGGAAACAGTGGTAGACGTTTTCCTTTATTAATAGAACATCTTAACAGCTTTTACGGAGCAAGTCAGCTGCTGATTCTTAAATCGGTAGCTGCACAGTGTGATGGTGTTTAAGGGTGTTTTCACACCTACCTTGTCTAATGCAAAACAAAATAGCAGGTGTGAAAGTCCCGTTGGACCACAGTTTGGACAGAAGGTATAAAAGAGGTGGTCTCAGGTCTCAGAAAAAGACTTTGTGGATGATTCAAACTTTTTTTGAACCAATCACAGAAAGTTGAGGCAGGCAAAAAGGATGATTCTTCAAAGGTCTTTCAGTAAAGAAAATGGTTCTGTGTAGATCCATGAACACTCAGAGAACCATCTGCATGATTACAGCATTTTTATCTTTTATATTTTTTTTATATTTTTAACATTTATATTTTTCATTTACTATAAAATGAAATGGTGTTTGTAGAAATTCAGAAAAAAGCCGCGTCAGTCTCGACTGCATATGTGGACATATTTCTATATTGAGCTCTATTTACACAAAGTTAGGTTAGTTCATCATTTATGTTGAACAGACTCTCCCAAAGTTTTACGCTGCTGCGCTGACGTTGAACCGCGTGCTGCACTGGGTCGGTATGACCAACAGGTCAAAACCAGCTCTGAACAAAGTGACCGCTGGGCCCTGATTGGTGCTCTGGCTTTGCGCTTCTTTCGTTTTGACATGTTACGTTTTTATACACACAGAAACCAAAAGGAACGACAGATTTCTCAAAATGTAGGAGGAAAAAGTCGGATATTAGACTCTGAAATGTGGTGGAGTGAAAGGAAAAAGTCGCCCAGAACGGAGAAACTTCAGTACAGATACATGAAAAAATACTAAAGTACAGAAATCAATTACATTTACTCAGTTACTCAGTTACTGTCCAACACTGCACAATACAGCACTCACACATTTGTTTATGGGTTTGTGTGTCAGGGCCTGCAGGTGGAGTAGTCGCTCCAGCTTTAGCATCCTTCTCGTTCACTTGCTGGTCTATAGGGGGATGGGGGCTGCTGACTGTGACCCTAGAGCTGGAAGAAAACACTGATTCAGCAGTCGCACTCACACACAGCCTCACCCTAGTGCCACACACGACACCATCCCCAAATCGGCTGTGGCCACGCAGCGAGCAGCAACACTACAGATTGTATATAATTCATACCAAGGTGCCAAACCTATATCCTGTCCTCTATTTAGTGAGCGGCGCTCAAGTAAGTGTGTCCAAATGAAATGGAAAGCATTACAAATGAGAAATGAGGGAAGTGAGAATCTTGTCAGTTTACTGTCTGTTGATGTATAACCACGGCTGTAAATCTTATCAGGACAGTGTAAATAAGTTATCGGTGTGGGCTGCTGAGGCACTTCACACTCACCTGATCACTCACTGAAGCCAAGCAGGTGCCGGAACCTGTGCAGTGGTGTCTCATCTATGGGGAACAGGGTTACAGGTTACTAGAATGAGGCCACTTGTTAGCTTAACTAAAGCAATACAGGCTATTACAAGATTGCTGATATCATAAAAGTGGTCATTGTGTGCTGTGAGGATCCTGACCTGCTGAAAAACAACAGACACTGATCAGGCGTAACTCTCTGACCACCTCCTCGTTTCTGCGCTCACTGTCCACTTTATCAGCTCCAGTTTATCACAATATACATCAGAATAAAGTCGTATTCATAATTCAAATAAACAGAAAAACAATAGAAAGTAACGAGAATTTCTCGGGTCCATATTTTTCCTGGACACCTTCACAGCCGCCATAGAGACTCGTTAATATCATCAATGACATCATGAGCTCAATTTACTGAGCACTGATTGGACAAACCAGGAGCTGCTTTTTAACTACATATAATACTGGACTTCCTCGAGGAGAGACTTGGAGATGGGTAAACAAACACACTAACATCCAGAACATCAATATTATTTTATATATATAAATATATATATATATATATATATATATATATATATATATATATATATATATATATATGTATATATATGTATATATATAAATCATATATATATAATATAAATCATTATTAATCATTATTAATTATTATAATTATTAATTAATATTCTATAAAAAAAATTTATTCTAATATTAACACTTTTCTCGGCAAATAAACACAAACTACACAAATAAATAGATTCTGAAAATAAGCCTAAGACTTTCGCACAGCACTGTATATGTAAGTATTTCAAACAGAAAAAAATATACAGTGTCAGTTTTGCAAGTCTGAATGGTCTTTCTTTACGTCAGCTAGCAGTGTGTTACACCACATACACCTCAAACACAAAGAAAGCACTAAGTGAACTAAACAATCAAGAACCCCCTCTTTTTTTAGGGCTGAACAATTTTGTGCAAACTATTAATTGTAATTTTTTTCTTACCAATATTGTGACTGGGATTTAAATTATGCAGTGCAATTATTAGAATCCACAATATCCACTTCTTCTGGCTCCCTGCCTGAACGCTGAGACGTGTGCCTGACTGCCAGTCAGTTAAGTGTTTGGTTACTTTTTAAGATTAAGTGACCCTTATTAGTCCCACAACTGGGAAATTCCACCTCCGCATTTAACCCATCCGTGCAGTGAAACACCACATACACACTAGTGAGCAACACACACACACTCGGGGGCAGTGAGCACACTTGCCCGGAGCGGTGGGCAGCCCAATCCACAGCGCCTGGGAGGCAGCTGGGGGTTAGGCATCTTGCTCAAGGACACCTCAGTCATGTGCTGTCGGCTCTGGGGATCAAACCGGCGACCTTCCGGTCACAAGGCTGGTTTCCTGACCTCCAGCCCACGACTGTCCCAAATTTTGGTCTGACTCATCTACCAGCTCCATGTTACCCGTCTAAATTTCCCCACTTAGAACATCAGACAGCACTGTTGATAAAATAGGCTGTAATTAAAATTGCACCTGCTGTGGTTTGCAGACTGCACTCTTTCATGCAGCAAAATTCAAATAAAAAACAATTATTCTTTCAGATCTCTTGTGCAAGCTACAGGCCAAAAACAACTGTGTTTACATTTTTACTTATAACTATGTAGAAGATTTTCTTATTGTAATATTCAAATGCACAGCTTCTGAAGTTGTGATCATTCCGTAGTTGACATCGCGCCCACATTAGGAGCCGAGGGTTACAGCTGATTTTCTCTATAGGGAAAATGAATGGTGTTTTTGGACAGCGCTGCAATTGTGCCCTGTTTCAGTGCTAATCTGAAGCGCCAGAATGTAACTGCTGGTCCATTTAAGGTGGAACGGGAAAATTCGAACAAGTAGCTGATGAAGCTGAAGTCAGCTACTCACATCCCTCAAGAATTAGGGGGGTGATAATAAATACTTGCCCCCCTCTTTGAAGGCGTCTGATCCCTAAATGTGACTAAAGCCCAGCAGTGAGGAGCTGAACTTTCCCCTCCTCTGCTGTCCCTGCAGACGGGCAGGGTCGCCTACAGAGCGGCGCTAGTAGCTGTTAATGAAGTGATGCTCTTTTATTAGAGGGTCTCATTTCAGAGGGAAGATCAACCACTGCCCCTTATTACTCAATTCCAAGGGAAAAGGAGACCCTCGCAAACAAGGGGTAGGGGTAAAAGTAAGAAATGGGACTGGGCCTAAATGGGATCTACTACTATACTTTAACCTTTGATTTTGTTATATAACTTAACACCAGCTGCCTGGAATTTACCACCACATTTGCTAAGGCTTGCTGGTGTGCTTAGGGTATCTGGGTGAGGTGAGGTTTGCATGCATGTAGCAATATTTGCATTTCAACTTCATAATTTAAAGGATTCAGTGATGTGCATTTGATGATTCCATAGGCAAAACCAGTTTCCTGAAAAGGAGAACACTTGTAAAGAGCAAAGATTCAGATATAAAGCAGTTAAAATGCTGACCACTCGTCGTGCGGTGGGGACGGAAATGTCTCCACCAGGCTAGCAGGCAGTTTTAATGACTGGAGCCTGGAGCTGTTGGGACAGCGAGGATGTAGTATTGATCTGCACCAACAAAGTACAGCAGTAAGGCACAAAGGCTGTGCTCCTGTGCTCAGGAGACCTGAAAGTATGTAGGAAAGACACGCTGGAACATGTGGCCACAGGTAGAAAGACAAACCAAGCTGGATGAGAAGGTGAGGTAGAAGCGGAGGAATCTCGACTCTTCCTTTGCTGCATCTCAGCCACACCTTGTCACTGCGTCTCTCTCTATCGCTCTTCCTCTCTGCATCAGTATGTGTGTATCTTGCTCTCGCAGTCTCCAGCTGTGTGTGTGTGAGCATGAATAATTCAGGCGACGCTGTGTCGACGTGTCTGTCGCATGTTTTATTCATGGCTGGCGGCGATGTAGTGGACCACTGTTCGACTCGACTGTCTTAGAGAGTGACTTTGAATCCCTCTCCGGGGACGTTTGACCTTCGCATCCCTTTGCGTTCTTCCGAAGGGATGATTGCTGCGACCTTTGTCCGTGTCGCACCGTGGATGAGCTAAAGGTGTTCAGCAAAGCTCAATGTTGAGAGCTCCTGAGAATGCCACGGATCACCTTGACTTTGCTTGGTGCGACCTTTGTCTGTATGACACCGTGGACAATCTAAAGCTTTCAGAGGTTGAAAGAGTTAGTTGTGGATTTTGTTGCTCAGCGAAACTCTGCTGAGAATGTTACCTCTCTCAGTGGCAAAGCAGTGAGTGTCACCAAGACTTTGGTTGTAGTGTGGACTCCTCTATCTCCTCCGAAAGATTTAGGTTGTCCATGGTGCAACCTCTGTATGCATCACACCACGGACAAACTAAAGCTCTTGGATGTTCAGCAAAGCTCAATGTCGAGGGCTCCTGAGAATGCCACGTCTCTCAATTGAAAGGCAGTGATGGAAGGTCTGTTGGATCACCTGGACTTTGCTTGGTGTGACCTTTGTCTGTATCACACTGTGGACAATCTGTAATTATTAGTAAAGAAAGGAGTCAGCTGTGCATTTATTTTACAGCAAATCGTCTGTAAATAGCAAAGCAGCGAGCGTCTACTGGATCAGCCACACTTTGGTTGAAGTGTGGACTCCTCTATCTCCTCTGAAAGCTTTGGGATGTCCATGGTGCGACACATACAAAGGTTGCACCATGGACAACTTAAGGCGTTTGGATGTTCAGCAAAGCTCAATGTCAAGAGCTCCTGAGACTGTTACTTTCCTCTCAGTTGTAATGCAGTGATGGAAGGTCCATCAGATCACCTGGACTTGGCTTAGTACGACCTTCGTCTGCATCACACCATGGACAATGTAAAGCTTTTAGAGGAGAAAGAAGTCAGTCATGTGTTTATTGTACAGCAAAACGTCTGTCAGTAGCAAAGCAGTGAGCGTCTACTGGATCACCCAGACTTTGGCTGTAGTGTGGATTCATCTGCTCTTAACTCTTTAGGCTGTCCGCTGTGTGACACATACAAAGGTCGCCCCGTGGACGAATGTGTGTTTGGCCAGCAGAGCTCAATGTCAAGAGCTGCTGAGAACATCATTTCTCTTAATGGTAATGCAGGGATGAAGGGTCTATTGGATCACCCAGGCTTTGGAGTCAAGGCCTAATTGCATATTCACACACGGAGGAAGGAGGTTCAGGGATAGTTCAAAGCTGACTGATCAGTTTTTAAATAATTGATCTAATGCGCTTTGGGCCTTTCTTCCAGTTTAATAGCGTCTCCACTGTGTTGAGGACAAAGGCAAACACCCCCCCCCAACACACACACACACACCTCCTCCCACACACATGGGGCTGACCAGCACATCCTTCTGTTCTGCCATCCACACAGTACTGTGGAGTGTCTATGAGCACAGTGTGGCTATGGGCACGAGCTTAAGCTTTCACACTATCACAAAATTGGCAAGTACATTGAAGTATCCCAAACATGAGGACTCTTCAGGATACTTTCCACAAGATATTATAAAAGGCCCTGCACAGCTTCACAATCTAAAACAACACTTCAGCAGACAATTTTATCTATTATCTTTTATGTTTCACCCCAGAAGCCACATTAAAAGGAATATTTCCCTTTTTCCCTGTTGCCTTTTCCCATTTTGCTGTGTGGGTGGGGGCCTCCCGCAGATTGACTGACAGCCTCTGCATCAAATGTAACCACCTGGATGGGCGGGCACAGGCTGAATGTAACTGCTGCACCAGTTAGGGTGGAACAGGGCCATTCAAACAAGAAGACGAGGGGTTATAGTCATAGAATATAATCGTATTCAAATCGCAATCACAGTATTGGTCAGAAAAAAACTTTATTTTCCCCAAATTGTTCAACCCAAGTTTTTTGAGCTTTAGCCATGTAGCCCCCCGGTAATTAATTTTGATAACGTGTAAAATGGGGTGTGAACCACAGGTTTTCATCACAATGTGATCCTACATCAGTTCTTTTAGTTGACAGTCCAATTTTTGATACCTCAAAATTTGCCGTGATGTGATTTGGTCGTGTCCCGGGGTCTGCAGTGGATATGAAATGATATTGTGGTGTCAGAGCTGCGACGGTGTTTTAGGGCTGCTGGTAATAAAAATAAAAATAGTAGACTTTGACAATAAAGGAGTAATATTTTGTGAAAAAATTTTACTATTTAGAAAAAAAAAGTCATAATATTTCAAGAAAATTCATACTATTTCGAGAAAGAAGGAACAATATTCAAAGAGAAAAAGGTGTAATATTTCAAGAATAAAGCCCATAACATTTCGAGAACAGAGTCATAGTATTTTGAGAAAGAAGGAACAATATTCAAAGAGCAAAGTTGTAAAATTTAGAGAAAAAAGTTGTACTAATTGTAGAATTGAGTACTAGAACAGAGTCGCCTGAGTTAGTTCAGTCTAATTATTCAGTATCAGTTATTGAGCCTTTCGTTGTGAGGACTCTTATTTTGATACGCAGGGCTGTGTGCTGAGGTGAACAGTGTGAGCAGTGAGGCCTGAGTCTGAGAGTCTGTTCCTCTCTGTGTTTCTGAGTTATTCAGCAAAGCTGAGATACGGAGCAGATCTACAGCTTGTCTGAGGAACTTCCACACACTACAACAGGATGAAATCCCACACCGTCCAGCCGCCGGCTCCTGGTTTCAGGTGAGCTGATGAGTTTGTGGTTCTACCAACAGAAGAGTGTAAAACTGCTGCTGCTCAGAAGAAGAGCAGAACATCCACAACTCGTTTTGGCGTGAAGCCTGACTACAGGTAGTTGGGATGGTTGTGGTGCCACATATGAAGAACATGGTGCTTTGTTGCTTCCGGCTGGTCTAACTCACCTACATGCAGCTTACAAGCTCTCTGTTTTATTAGTTTATTTATTTATTTTTTCAATTAAAAAATGAAGACAACATTGTTGATCACATATATAATAAACACTATGAAATTCACACTCTCTCAAATTGTGATTTCGGTAGAAATGCGTCTCATATTTCAGCTCTATTTAAAGATAACTGGCATTAGTGTTACTCTGGCTTAGCTATATAATACTGATTATATGCTCCACTTCCCAATAGCTGTAGTATAATGATACACTTGTAAACCACGGTGGTCAGAAACCTCGCATCTCCAAAACGGTGACTTTACAGGAGAAGAAAAAAAACATACTGTGACGTGGTGGTGGTGTGTTAGTGTGCGTTGCGCTGGACTGAGTGGATCAGACACATCAGTGCTGCTGGAGTTTTTAAACACTGTGTCCACTCACTGTCCACTCTGTTAGACACTCCTACCTTATTGGTCCACCTTGTAGATGTAAAGTCAGAGACGACAGCTCATCTGCTGCTGCACAGTTTGTGTTGGTCATCCTCTAGTCCTTCATCAGTGGTCACAGGATGCTGCCCACAGGACGCTGCTGGCTGGATATTTTTGGTTGGTGGACTATTCTCAGTCCAGCAGTGACACTGAGGTGTTTAAAAACTCCAGCAGCACTGCTGTGTCTGATCAACTCAGACCAGCGCAACACACACTAACACACCACCACCAAGACGTCAGTGTTACTGCAGTGCTGAGAATGATCCACCACCCAAACAGTACCTGCTCTGTGAGGGTCCATGGGGGTCCTGACCACTGAAGAACAGGGTAACAGAGTATCAGAGAAACAGATGGACTACAGTCTGTAACTGTAGAACTACAGAGTGCAGCTCTACAGTAAGTGGAGCTGATGAAGTGGACAGTGAGCGTAGAAACAAGGAGGTGGTCAGAGTGTTAGGCCTGATTGGTGTATTCCGGAAACGCAGAGTGCATAGAATTCCTCTGATACAAGTCAAGTGATTCTGAAAACATCATTAACGCCAGTAAGTAAACTCTCAGTTAAAAACACAGTGGGAAAAACGCCCAGTGGCAGTTAGTAGGATTTAGGTGTTGCCATAACAAATTTTCCAGAGTCACATGAGTTTATCTCGTCTATCATGCGTCAGCAGGCACCACGTCTGGTTGTTATGGTATGGACAAATGAGCCTCGATACCTGGACGACCTTAATACCTGCACATCAGGTTGGTCATGAGTTCACACACACACACACACACACGGAAGAGTACCTCATTTCTCTGCGAGCAGCCAATGTTTTTATCGTTGGGATCCTTTTGCATTGCCTAATATGCATACAGTCTCTGTATATACACAACAGATGCTGCCAACGAGCCTTGACAAACCGCCGTAGTGGAGCAGCTCAGTGTTGCACACAGACTTACTCACTCATACAGCAAGATATGGGACCTCCTCCTGGGCTGCTTGGAGATTTTAAAGCCCAAAAAATCTGATTTAACCTCTTATTCTCCAGGGTATGTTTTGGTTTGTCCAGCTGAATTTACATGACCAAATCGTAAGGCAACGTAATGAACAGAACAAATGAACAGAACGTGTGTTTTCTGATCTCCACATGTCACTATACGCTTACAATTCACTGCTGAAAGCCAAAAATCTGCGCCGCTCTTTGTGTTGTTTTCTAAAAGTGATGTTTCCAGAGCAGATCACTGAAGAGACGCCGTCTGTTTATAGTTTAGAGCCCAGATTTGGGGAAAAACGGGTCGACTTTCAGTAGAAAAACAAACTGAGTTCAGCTTCTTTTATTATAAGGGTTTAAAATGACGTCACCGTCTATTAGACTGGAGAGAAGAGCTACAGCCTCACACGACGCCCAGCTTCTGAATGGAGCTTATGGAATATGAACGTTATGAAGAACATGACCGAGTGCGGTGTGGACCCACCGGTGGTCTCGAGGAGTTGTGGAGATTAAGCTACACTTATCTTTACCCCATGTGTGGTCATGATGAAGCTGTCATGGCTTACAAGCAATCTCAGATAAACTTGCTCATGTCGTTTCTTATTCTATAAAAATGGACAGAAGTATGGCAGAATTCGGACTTAAAGATGACGGGTACTGCTGCTTTTTAGCTGTGTGGGGTACTTTTGCTCATTTTTACAGATGACAGAATGCCACACAGTGCCAGGAACTGTTTTACATTACTTAACAATGAGAGTCTCAGAAATAAAGGCCCTAGAGTCTAGGGCCTAGACTGTCACTGGGGCAGTTCCCCTCTTGTCTCTGGGGTGGTCCCCTCAAGGCTCCATCTCAGCACCTTCAGTCAGGGAACATAACTGAACCATAATCCACTGAAATGATGTGTTCTAAGCTGGACTGACTCCACACACCCCGCCTCGCCTCGCCTCCAGGCTTTTACTCTACTGCTCTGTTTTAAAACATTCGGTTATGAAAAGGAACAAATACCAACTTTTCACCAGGAGGAACTGATTTAAGCTCCACAATCAGACCTTAGAACCACTGTAGAACCTTTGAGGGAACGTTTACACTGTTTGGACCTTGATGATGAAGAAGTTGCCTTGTAGCTCCAGTGAAAGAGGTTATAAAGGAGGAGACGGTCACCGGTTGAAATGTGAATGGGAGCACTGGTAACACTGGCAGCTGTTTGTGGAGAGAGTCCCGCCCTCCAAGAAAAAGGGCCAATCAGCTTGCTGATTATGCTGTGAGCAGAGAAAAGTTGACGATGTTGTGGCTAACGGGGATAGCCCCCCGTCGTTGTGGAGAGCTGCGCAAGCGCAGTAGCTGAAACAAGGTAAATCCTGTTTTTTGTGCAAACTGTAATTTGACCTTCAGTTTCATGTATTTTGAGCTCTCCTATTTCAAAGAGGGGAGGCACATCTTATATGGCTGGAAAAATCTGCCCAGTGGTGTTTGCAAGGTGGTCGCCGAGTGATCTATAAAGGGCTGGAGGTTAGGGAACCGGCCCTATGACCAGAAGGTCGCCGGTTTGAGCCACAGAGCCGGAAATATGTGACTGAGGTGTCCTTGAGCAAGACACCTAACCCCCAACTGCTGCCTGGGTGCTGTGGATAGGGCTGCCCACTGCTCTGGGCAAGTGTGCTCACTGCCCCCTAGTGTGTATGTGGTGTTTCACTTCACAGATGGGTTAAATGTGGAGGTGAAATTTCCCCGTTTTGGGGCTCATAAGGGTCACATAATCTTTGGCTCTGTGCAAAACTAAAGATGCAAAGTTCAGACGCCAATCAAGTCGCCGCGACTACAATTTTTTGGCTTTAAGTTGAGAAAGCAGTGGTTCCCTTTGCAATTGATGGCTCAAATCTTGCCTAAATTACCTGTAGACAGACAGACAGACAGACAGACAGACAGACAGACAGACAGACAGACAGACAGACAGACAGAAAGACAGACAGACAGACAGACAGACAGACAGACAGACAGACACTTACTTTATTGATCCCGAAGGAAATTTAGCAAACGTTTTTTTTGTATTTATCCTGTATTTTATGGAAAGATGATAGAAGTGCCTCCTTCTGTGTTACTATATTATCATATTCTATCTTGTAAGTTACTTCCACTCAGATCATTCAGGTGGTGTGAAGACATTCGTACAGAGTGACCTATTATTCAGGACGTGTGCCTGTTCTCACCGGCTGTTCTCATGTCTGGGTAAAGAACCGTGTTTGTGCCGTAGTTCATACGATGTTTATGTTGATATGTGCCGTAAGGCCGGGAAGTTGATGCTGACGGTGATGCAAATGGGTCACTGAGTGTGTTTGTACTGGTAACAGGTGATGGTAAGAGAGATAGCATACGACGAGGAAAATAATGAGTGCAAAGATTGGAGATATGTTTTCAATACAAACACAGTTGCTGATTTGATACTGTGCGTCAGGCAATGGCCTCGCAGTCTCACCATCTTTAAAGGGGAATTGCAGTGATTTTTCAAAAAACGTGCATAATTCAGCAGTTGAGCTGTAAACCGAGTGATTCGGAGTGTTTTCGTGTGAAGCGGTTCGGATGTCTTCACAGTGGTGGTGATGGGAACCAGGGGTCACCATGACTACAACACAGATATAGACGTTTTATTTACCATCCAGAACCACCAGAGAACCTCCACGAGCCTTCTGAGTGTTTATAAGGAAAGACGAATAGTGGTAAATCTGAACAAAATGCATTTTTTGGGGGGACTAATTTGCCTTAGAATGCCCTGCATGTTCATCTGCACCATAAATGTGTTTTACAAATGTTTTATGACAAAATCTTATCTTCAAACAAAGGTCTCAGATATCAGGCAACACATTCAGTCATTTCATGTAGGAGCTTTCTGTGAGGGATCTTTTAGAGGTGGACGTCTGGTTCCTATCACCACCACTGTGAACAACTGTGACCCTTTAAGTTTCTCTAGAACGGGGCGTTTCTCGGCAAACCACTCTGAACGACTTACGTTTACGTTTTAACCATTTTATTTATGCCAAAATGTTGAAAAATCTGAGGAATGCTGCTGTGAACCGTGCTGGCAGGCCCAAAGCTTCATCACACACTTCTGTAATCTAAGAAAAGCTCAGCCAGTTTGCATTCAAGTCCCTGTAGTTACTGAATAACAAGCCTTAGTATGTAATAAACCTGGGACTGTCCAACAAGTAAGAGAGACAGAAACAGAGACAGTGTAGACGGGTCTGCATTTCATTATGTTTTTAAACAAAACCTCATATCTGAAATGGTAACTCTGAAGGAGAAGCACAGGCATGTTGACGTTACGGTATGTTAATGTAAGATTTCATTGCAGGTCATTTTGGCCACTTTGGCTGCTCAAGGCAGGATTATGAGGATGTTTGACTTGGCCTGCCAGGAACTTACACCCACCCCCCAAACCACTCATCCAATTACATACAAATATACACCGGTCAGGCATAACATTCTGACCACCTCCTTGTTTCTACACTCACTGTCCATTTTATCAGCTCCACTTACAACCCCAATTCCAGTGAAGTTGGGACGTTGTGTAAAACATAAAAACAGAATACGATGGTTTGCAAATCCTTTTCAACCGATATTCAGTTGAATCCACTACAAAGACGAGATATTTAATGTTCAAACGGATAAACTTTATTGTTTTTTGCAAATATTCACTCATTTTGAATTTGATGCCTGCAACACGTTCCAGAGAAGTTGGGACAGGGGCGTGTTTCCCACTGTGTTACATCACCTTTCCTTTTAAGCGTTTGGGAACTGAGGACACTGATTGTTGAAGCTTTGTAGGTGGAATTCTTTCCCATTCTTGCTTGATGTACAGCTTCAGTCACTCAGCAGTCCGGGGTGATGTAACACAGTGGTAAACACGCCCCTGTCCCAACTTCTTTGGAATGTGTTGCATCGTATTCTGTTTTTATTTATGTTTTACACAACGACCCAACTTCACTGGAATTGGGTTGTACGATATAGCTTCACTCTGTAGTTCTACAGTTACAGACTGTAGTCCATCTGTTTCTCTGATACTCTGTTACCCTGTTCTTCAGTGGTCAGGACCCCATGGACCCTCACAGAGCAGGTACTGTTTGGGTGGAACACACACTAACACACCACCACCACGTCAGTGTTACTGCAGTGCTGAGAATGATCCACCATCCAAACAGTACCTGCTCTGTGAGGGTCCATGGGGGTCCTGACCACTGAAGAACAGGGTTGGTGTGCGTTGTTACTCTGCATGCTTGTTTATATTGTACCTTAAATTAGCTTCTAATTTTCCTTTTATACTATATTGTTAAAGTATTTTAGTAATGAGATATAGTGTCATTTTAAGTACGTTTGAAAAAGGCGATATGAAGCCTGTGTATCTTCTTTTCATACTGTTTTGTCTTTCTGGTCCTTCGCTCACCACAAAATGAGAAATTTCAGACAATGTAAACAGCAGCTAGTGTTTCATAACAGTGTAAAAACAAATTAAAATACTGAGTTATGATGTGCGTCGGTTGGAGTGTACAGTCATGTGCGGAAGTCAGAGACCATCAAAACAGCCAGTACAACAACTTCGTTTCTCCACATCAGGAAACTAAAAAACAGGAATTATTATTATACTTAAGAGAAAATTACACAGAAACATCAACAACTAAATATCAGGTTTCTCAGTGTTCAGTGAGTCTCTCTTCACCTTCATTCCAGCCTCCGTTCTTCTCAGGAGCCTCACTTTCAGCTCCTCTAAGAACCTGCAGACACGCCTCCAAAGCTCAGTCTGAGAAGCTGGTTGATGATTTTCTGAAGTAATCAAACCCATTCAGTGGTGCTGAGGTCTGGACTCTGGGGCGGTCAGTCCATCGTTCAGCTTCTTTGTTTGGTGTGTCCGTCTCCTTTTCTCAGTGAGGTTCTTCTTGATCAGCGACACGTCCTTTCAGACCCACAGCGCTGAGTGGTCTTCTCACAGTGGAAGGATGGACAGAAGCACCTGTGGATGTTTTCAGATCTGAAGCAGTTTGATGTTCTCCTCTCTCTCTCAAAGCTTTCAGTACTGTTTATCTGATGGGGGCAGTTTTGGGGTTGACCAGGTCTTCCAGGTGGTTGTTAGGAGTCAGATTTTCTCTGTAGCTTTTAGCAGTGTTATTTATTTGATTCCCAAAATATCAGAAAACTCCTCTTTTTTTATGCTTCTGTCTTAAATCTGTACCTTGTTTCAAATAAACTCGTGCTTAATGCCTGTTTTGACTGGAAATTAAATAAAAAATATATTGTTGACTTTTGCACCGTACTGTATACATGCATATTCGAGAGAGTGAGAGAGTGAGAGAGAGAGAGAGACAGGTAGAGAGAGAGAGGGGTGGAGAGAGACAGGTAGAGAGAGAGAGAGAGAGAGGGGTGGAGAGAGACAGGTAGAGAGAGAGAGAGAGGGGTGGAGAGAGACAGGTAGAGAGAGAGAGAGAGACAGGTAGAGAGAGAGAGAGAGAGAGAGAGAGAGAGGGGTAGAGAGAGACAGAGAGAGACAGGTAGAGAGAGAGAGAGAGAGAGAGAGAGAGGGGTAGAGAGAGACAGGTAGAGAGAGAGAGAGAGAGAGGGGTAGAGAGAGACAGAGAGAGAGAGGGGTAGAGAGAGAGAGAGAGAGAGAGAGAGGGGTAGAGAGAGACAGAGAGAGACAGGTAGAGAGAGAGAGAGAGAGGGGTAGAGAGAGACAGGTAGAGAGAGAGAGAGAGAGGGGTAGAGAGAGACAGGTAGAGAGAGAGAGAGAGAGAGAGGGGTAGAGAGAGAGAGAGAGAGAGAGAGAGCCTGTTGTACTGTGATCTTTGTAAATACTGAAATCTTTTGTTGTTGTTGTTTTCATCCAGGTAAAGAGCCAATCTGAGGCTTGATGGACGACAAAAGCAACATGAGCTTTTCACGGGTGCGTGATCAGTGACTCAGACGAGAAGATGAATGACACTGAGGATGAGTGAGAGAGCGGAGGGGATAAAAAGAGGTGTGTGTGGGCGAGCAAACAAAATGTACCTGATGACAGCATGAGTCTCTTTTGTTTTCTAGGTTACACACATCATTTGCAAGACATAATCGCGTTTTCAGCTCTGTATTCTCACACGTACAGCGCTCCCCATTACTGTAGCCTGCTTTCAGTTTGACATGGCCATATGTCACAGTAGATAAAGGGAAGTTTTACTGAAGATCAGCATGCTGTCTGTCTGGGAGGATAAACTGCAGCATCTGTAATGTATACTGTTTGTTGTAGGACACAGAGTCCCACAGTACTGTAGAGCACCTCAATGCATTTTGAGGAGGGCACAAATCGCTGCACTCAGGCCCAGTCCTGTTTCTTATTCTCACCCCTACCCCTTGTTTTCTAGTGTTGCCCCTTAGAACTGAGTGATAAGGGGCAGTGGTTGATCTTCCCTCTGAAATGAGACCCTCAGATAAAGAGCATCACTTCATTAACAGCTACTAGCGCCGCTCTGTATGCGACCCTGCCCGTCTGCAGGGACAGCAGAAGAGGGGAAAGTTCAGCTCCTCACTGCTGGGCTTTAGTTACATTTAGGGATCATACGCCTTCAAAGAGGGGGGCAATTATTTATTATCACCCCCCCTAATTCTTCAGTGATGTGAAGCTGAAGTCAGATATTCACCAGATTCATGTTCAAATTTTTCCGTGCCACCTTAAATGGAGCAGCAGTTACATTCTGACGCTTGAGGCGTCAGAAATGCTGGACTATTTAAGGTGGAACGGGAAATTTATCTAGTTAGCTACCAAGACATTAGCACACAACAGTGATTTTAATGCTTGTTCTTGGGCCGTTCGTGCAGCTAAAAGTTTGAAGGAGACGAATACGAGACTTCAGCTTCATGTCACTGAAGAATTAGGGGTGGGTGATGATAAGTAATTGTTGCATCCCCCCTCTATGAAGACATGATGCCCTAAATGTAACTGTTGTTTTCAGACACCACTACAAAATGGGGACAACCCCCAAATAGTGCACTTCATACTGAATAGGGCACATATTGCTGTTGTCGGGAGAAAACCTCGTATCTCCAAAACGGTCACTTTACAGGAGAAGGGAAAAACCTACTTTACTTTTAATGGAAGTCAATGGAACCAGACGTCTTTCCAAGCAATTTTGGGCCATTTCCTTTGGTCCATTCATCATGAAATTTACACACAATGTAAAGACCAAAAGGCATTTTCAAATTATATTAAAAACTGAAAAATGTCAAAAATGGAGATACAAGGTTTTCTTCCGACAGCAGCGATATACGAACTTGGTAGTTTTATTTGTGGCCTGACGCCTTTGGTAATTCACTGTCTTAGCTGATGGTGTCCTATAAAGAGCTGGCTTGTTGATGTGCTTTCACACTGATTCATAACCAGCTATCACAGCTCCATTGATGGTAAGAGAAACCACAGGTCTGAATCAGGTCAGCAAGAACTGCCAACTACTACCAGCACCCACCTCTTCAGTGTTTCTCTGTGTTTGTTAAACAGAAGCGTCTGATATGGAAAAGCTCGAACGCTTAAGTGTCTTCAAGTTGAAAGATGATCAAAGATGAAGACGGATGCAAACAACGTCAATCTGTTTCATTCGAAAATGAGCCATTGGTTTCTAACGAATCTGTAGCACTACGTGAGCTAATGAATGGGTGACGGAAGCGAATCGGGACTGGATGTATGATTCAGATACACCGATCTGGCCTAACACTCTGACCACCTCCTCGTTTCTACGCTCACTGTCCATCTTATCAGCTCCACTTACTGTATAGCTGCACTCTGTAGTTCTACAGTTACAGACTGTAGTCCATCTGTTTCTCTGATACTCTGTTACCCTGTTCTTCAGTGGTCAGGGCCCCTATGGACCCTCACAGAGCAGGTACAGCAGTGCTGCTGGAGATTTAAACACTGTGTCCACTCACTGTCCACTCCATTAGACACTCCTACCTCGTCGGTCCACCTTGTAGATGTAAAGTCAGAGACGACAGCTCATCTGCTGCTGCACAGTTTGTGTTGGTCATCCTCTGGTCCTTCATCAGTGGTCATAGGACGCTGTTAGCTGGACATTCCTGTTTGGTGGACTATTCTCAGTCCAGCAGCGACACTGAGGTGTTTAAAAAAACTCCAGCAGCACTGCTGTCTGATCCACTCAGACCAGCACAACACACACTAACACACCACCACCACATCAGTGTTACTGCAGTGCTGAGAATGACCCACCACCCAAACAGTACCTGCTCTGAGAGGGTCCATGGGGGTCCTGACCACTGAAGAACAGGGTAACAGAGTATCAGAGAAACAGATGGACTACAGTCTGTAACTGTAGAACTACAGAGTGCAGCTCTACAGTAAGTGGAGCTGATAAAGTGGACAGTGAGCGTAGAAACGAGGAGGTGGTCAGAATGTTATGCCTGACCGGTGGAGACTGATGTTGTTTGCCTAAGTAGAAAATTGTATCTTATTAATTTTGTATGTCTTCCAAAGTTGGCCTCTGATGTTTTTGAGTGAAATTGTTTCATGTTTGTTGAACAACATCAATCATCTCAACGTCCAAAGTTGGCTGGAACACAATGAAAATTCCCCGGTTGGTTAAACTGGTTGCATTTCATGTACCTCTGGCATTTCAGTATAGCCAGCATTAAAACTCAATGTGTTGAACAACCTTAGTGCAGTTTACTGCCCAGTAGACCTGCAGCTGTGCTGTATTGTTCAGGAAAAATGTGTGGAAATATGAAAAGACCATTGCTGGGATTCTGTGGGCAAAATCTTTTGTACAGAAAAGCCAGTACTGAATAGGAGCCAGTAGCATTTCCAAGGCCACTGCTGAAATGATGGTATGACAAATGTTGGCATTTGCTTCCTAGAACAGTATTAGAACTCGCTCAATTCATTATAGAGTGAAGGAGTTGACAGTAATCAAGAAATACTGGTGAATTTTTTTTAAGCTTTAATACAGCAACACTACTCTGTTTCCAATCATTTCAAAAACTGGAAACGCAATTATCTGATCAGATTGACCAGAATTTACGTTGTGAACGGAAAATTGTGGTGACTTTTAGGTCGAGCGGTTTTATTTACATACACTGCGGTCATTCAAAGAGCTTTACAAATGATGAAATACAAAGATATTTCCAATTGGGCGAAGTCAAGTCAAGCTTTATTTACGTAGCTCTTTTTACAACAGGTGTTATCGCAAAGAAGCTGTACAGAAAAATCCAGGTCCGAGCTCCCACGAGCATCGCCAGTGGTGGCAGCGGCAAGGGAAAACTCACTAAGAGCAAGAGGAAGAAACCTTGAGAGGAACCGAGACTCAAAGGTGGAGCCCATCCTCCTCTGTTCAAAAATTATATTGTTATAATTTAGTCGTTTCCACTTCCACCTAGTTAGGGCTCCCCCAGTCACACACGACCACCAGCTCTAGGAGGGTGAAGGCAGCACAGGCTTCCTCCTGTGAAGCGCCTCTACATCTACAAACCGCTGACCACCAGACCTGTTATGTCAGTGCTGACTAGCATCGTGTTGAGTGATGGGGGGAGAGGGGGGGAGAGGGGGGGGGGGGCATCCTACCCACCCACCCAGAGAGACCAAGGCCAATTCTCCTCTCTTGGACTCCTGGCTACAGACGGCTGGAGCATCACCAGGGATTGAACCTGCGATCTGATGACTGAAAACACCAGATTTTAAAAGAGAGGAATCATTAAATTTAAAAATGAAAATGAAAAAAGTGAGTCAAACTTTATTTGGATGGTCCCCTAAAGATGATCTACAGATTCTTAAACCATTAACAAACTTAATGGTGATAGTGGATCATCAACAACATGGCCTTGAGGTTAGGGTTAGATTTAGGGGTAGGTGTAGGTTTGGCCTTAAGGTTAGGGTTAGATTTAGGAGTAGGTGTAGGTTTGGCCTTGAGGTTAGGGTTAGGTTTAGGAGTAGGTGTAGGTTTGGCCTTGAGGTTAGGGTTAGATTTAGGAGCAGGTGTAGGTTTGGCCTTAAGGTTAGGGTTAGATTTAGGAGTAGGTGTAGGTTTGGCCTTGAGGTTAGGGTTAGGTTTAGGAGTAGGTGTAGGTTTGGCCTTGAGGTTAGGGTTAGGTTTAGGAGTAGGTGTAGGTTTGGCCTTGAGGTTAGGGTTAGGTTTAGGAGTAGGTGTAGGTTTGGCCTTGAGGTTAGGGTTAGGTTTAGGAGTAGGTGTAGGTTTGGCCTTGAGGTTAGGGTTAGATTTAGGAGTAGGTGTAGGTTTGGCCTTGAGGTTAGGGTTAGATTTAGGAGTAGGTGTAGGTTTGGCCTTGAGGTTAGGGTTAGGTTTAGGAGTAGGTGTAGGTTTGGCCTTGAGGTTAGGGTTAGATTTAGGAGTAGGTGTAGGTTTGGCCTTGAGGTTAGGGTTAGATTTAGGAGTAGGTGTAGGTTTGGTCTTGAGGTTAGGGTTAGATTTAGGAGTAGGTGTAGGTTTGGCCTTGAGGTTAGGGTTAGATTTAGAAGTAGGTGTAGGTTTGGCCTTGAGGTTAGGGTTAGATTTAGGAGTAGGTGTAGGTTTGGTCTTGAGGTTAGGGTTAGATTTAGGAGTAGGTGTAGGTTTGGCCTTAAGGTTAGGGTTAGATTTAGGAGTAGGTGTAGGTTTGGCCTTGAGGTTAGGGTTAGGTTTAGGAGTAGGTGTAGGTTTGGCCTTGAGGTTAGGGTTAGGTTTAGGAGTAGGTGTAGGTTTGGCCTTGAGGTTAGGGTTAGATTTAGGAGTAGGTGTAGGTTTGGTCTTGAGGTTAGGGTTAGATTTAGGAGTAGGTGTAGGTTTGGCCTTGAGGTTAGGGTTAGGTTTAGGAGTAGGTGTAGGTTTGGCCTTGAGGTTAGGGTTAGATTTAGGAGTAGGTGTAGGTTTGGCCTTGAGGTTAGGGTTAGATTTAGGAGTAGGTGTAGGTTTGGTCTTGAGGTTAGGGTTAGATTTAGGAGTAGGTGTAGGTTTGGCCTTGAGGTTAGGGTTAGATTTAGAAGTAGGTGTAGGTTTGGCCTTGAGGTTAGGGTTAGATTTAGGAGTAGGTGTAGGTTTGGTCTTGAGGTTAGGGTTAGATTTAGGAGTAGGTGTAGGTTTGGACCTGAGGTTAGGGTTAGATTTAGGAGCAGGTGTAGGTTTGGACCTGAGGTTAGGGTTAGATGTAGGTGTAGGTTTGGTCTTGAGGTTAGGGTTAGATTTAGGAGTAGGTGTAGGTTTGGCCTTGAGGTTAGGGTTAGATTTAGGAGTAGGTGTAGGTTTGGACCTGAGGTTAGGGTTAGATTTAGAAGTAGGTGTAGGTTTGGCCTTGAGGTTAGGGTTAGATTTAGGAGTAGGTGTAGGTTTGGTCTTGAGGTTAGGGTTAGATTTAGGAGTAGGTGTAGGTTTGGCCTTGAGGTTAGGGTTAGATTTAGGAGTAGGTGTAGGTTTGGCCTTGAGGTTAGGGTTAGATTTAGGAGTAGGTGTAGGTTTGGTCTTGAGGTTAGGGTTAGATTTAGGAGTAGGTGTAGGTTTGGCCTTGAGGTTAGGGTTAGATTTAGGAGTAGGTGTAGGTTTGGCCTTGAGGTTAGGGTTAGATTTAGGAGTAGGTGTAGGTTTGGTCTTGAGGTTAGGGTTAGATTTAGGAGTAGGTGTAGGTTTGGACCTGAGGTTAGGGTTAGATTTAGAAGTAGTTGTAGGTTTGGCCTTGAGGTTAGGGTTAGATTTAGGAGTAGGTGTAGGTTTGGTCTTGAGGTTAGGGTTAGATTTAGGAGTAGGTGTAGGTTTGGCCTTGAGGTTAGGGTTAGATTTAGGAGTAGGTGTAGGTTTGGACCTGAGGTTAGGGTTAGATTTAGAAGTAGGTGTAGGTTTGGCCTTGAGGTTAGGGTTAGATTTAGGAGTAGGTGTTGGTTTGGCCTTGAGGTTAGGGTTAGATTTAGGAGTAGGTGTAGGTTTGGCCTTGAGGTTAGGGTTAGATTTAGAAGTAGGTGTAGGTTTGGCCTTGAGGTTAGGGTTAGATTTAGGAGTAGGTGTTGGTTTGGCCTTGAGGTTAGGGTTAGATTTAGAAGTAGGTGTAGGTTTGGCCTTGAGGTTAGGGTTAGATTTAGGAGCAGGTGTCTGTTTGGCCTTGAGGTTAGGGTTAGATTTAGGAGCAGGTGTCTGTTTGGCCTTGAGGTTAAGGTTAGATTTAGGAGCAGGTGTCTGTTTGACCTTGAGGTTAGGGTTAGATTTAGGAGTAGGTGTAGGTTTGGCCTTGAGGTTAGGGTTAGGTTTAGGAGCAGGTGTCTGTTTGGCCTTGAGGTTAGGGTTAGATTTAGGAGTAGGTGTAGGTTTGGCCTTGAGGTTAGGGTTAGGTTTAGGAGCAGGTGTCTGTTTGGCCTTGAGGTTAGGGATAGGTTTAGGAGTAGATGTAGGTTTGGCCTTGAGGTCAGGGTTAGGATTAAGGTTAGATTTAATAGAGACCTTAGAAACATTAACCTTCTGTTCAAAACTTCGCTGCTGGCCTGCAACCTGTGTGGCCATGACTTAGTAAGGGGTGGGAACACGATAATTAAGTTGTGGCCATGACAACTTACAAGTAATTTGTGGGAATGAGATCCTAATGTGTGGCCAGAACTTAGTAAGGCATGGGAACAAGATGCTAATGCGTGACCATGACGTAGTAAGGCATGTGAATGAGATCCTAATGCATGGCCACAGCTTAGTAAGGCATGATCTTGTTCCCACACCATAGTGAGTTGTGCCAATGACTTAATTATCTCGTTCCAATGCCTTACTAAGTGGTGGCCATGCATTATTTTTATTTATATGAGATTTCACCTGCAGGGCTCCATAGATCACAGCTTATGGACTGATGTTGGCTTGTTTGTGGGCAGCTCAACCCCTAGCAGCCAAAAGGCTGATGATTTTAAGGTGGTCTCATTTTTTAAGGTGGTCTAATTTCGAACTTTCAACATTTGGAGCAATTTGCATTTGCGACATTGCGAATTTAAACGTGGAAGTTATACCTTAAGCCCTTTTTCCTACACTGAATTCCTGAGTTGGCTTCCTGTCAGCTGCCAGCTCTCGTCTTGGGTGAGTGTATGGGGGTCCTAGCGTGTGTGGTGGTCACGCTCCTACATTTGATGTTCTTTAGGCACCTGTCACTTTCTGTCATACTGCAGGGTAATTTAAGTTTGCTCAACGTGCAAAGCTCAGAGTTCCCTCATAAATTAGGACGCACTGTGTCAGGACCCTTCGTCATATGTGGGGTTATAGCCTGGCTGTGCTCAGAATTGCGACCAGGCCAAATGAACTTGTCGTGTGGTTTTTAGTTAAATGTAGTAATTAAATGAATTCTAACCGGTTAGAAACAATGCAGATGTATCCATTAAAGGAGCCTGGCTGAATTTGTCTCAATACTCTGTTATTTGGCTTTGATAAAAGCTTACAGTCACAGTCACATCAGAAACTTTTCAGATTTAGCTTTAAGACCTCTGGAATAATATCGTCAGGTCAACCTAAAATGACTTCATGTAGCAACAAGCAAAGACACTGATTCAAAGAATCGCTCGTTCAAATGATCCATTCAGGATGAATGAAACCAGTTGACTTCTCATTGCATAGGAAATTTTTACATTTTTTAAGTTGATCTGCTTTTGTTTACAGCGTGGATATATTTCATGATGAACGGGCCAATAGAAATGGTCCAGACGTGTCATTAAATGAAATATCGTTACATTTTCCGACCTTGAAGGCTTTTTAACCTCCCGTAAAGCGCGAGGGGAGATCAACTCTTATGTTTGGAGTCAGCTGTTTGAGTTTCTGTTGACTCTTCAGTTTTATATAAATATATAACAAAACCTCGTATCTCCACGGTGACTTTACAGGAGAAGGAAAAAACACACTTCATTTTTAATGCAAGTCAATGGAACCAGACGTCTTTCCAAGTCGTTCTGGGCTGTTTCTTTTGGTCCATTCATTATGAAATTTACACACAATGAAAAGAGAGACAGGCTTTTTGCAAATGAATGAGAAAAATGGATATATGAGGTTTTCTTCCAACAGCAGGACATTTTCAGGCTTTTATTTCGCAAAATGCATTTAACAGTAATCCGCAAACTCTCGAATTTAGGTAGAAAAAAAACAGAAGAGAGCAAAAGAGAGGGGGAGTAGTAGGGAAAAAAAGAAGTGAGAGAAAGAGAAAGACAGAAGGAGAGTAGTAGAGAAAGAAAGAAGTGAGACAGAGAGAGAGAGAGCAAAAGAGAGGGAGAGTATTAGAGAAAGAAAGAAGTGAGAGAGAGAGAGCAAAAGAGAGGGAGAGTAGTAGAGAAAGAAAGAAGTGAGAGAGAGAGAGAGAGAGAGAGCAAAAGAGAGGGAGAGTAGTAGAGAAAGAAAGAAGTGAGAGAGAGAGAGAGAGAGAGAGAGAGAGCAAAAGAGAGGGAGAGTAGTAGAGAAAGAAAGAAGTGTGAGAGAGAGAGAGCAAAAGAGAGGGAGAGTAGTAGAGAAAGAAAGAAGTGTGAGAAAGAGAGAGAGAGAGAGCAAAAGAGAGGGAGAGTAGTAGAGAAAGAAAGAAGTGAGAGAGAGAGAGAGAGAGAGCAAAAGAGAGGGAGAGTAGTAGAGAAAGAAAGAAGTGTGAGAAAGAGAGAGAGAGAGAGAGAGAGAGAAAGAAAGAGAAGACAGAAGGAGAGACTGAATAAAGGGAAAGGTCTCTCTCTTCACTGCCGGGATCGTAGATAATATCAAGGCCCCGTTCCCCCTGTTGCCCCTTTGCTGATCCGAAGGCGCTCAGGGTGTTAAAGCCCCATTTGAGAAAGACCCTCAGGGGGTCAGGGAGCGGGGCCTCTAACGCCACACCACATTGAAGAGCTTCCTCTGTTCCCTCTCATTCCTGGAATTGCACTCATTCATAGAAACGCGAGGGCTCGGCCTGCGGGCGTGTCGAGGGACGTGCCGCTTACTTTCAAATTCGGGAGCTACACGTGAGGCAGGGAGAGAATTAATGAAAGAGAAAGTGAGAATGAAAGGGAGGAGCAGAAAGCGAGGAAAGGGGAGTCCTCTTGGTGATTTAAAGATCCAGCAGAAGTGAGTCGTGTGTAGAGCAGCCTAAAGACATATTTAAGTAAAAGTATCGCTTCTTCAATGAAACGGTGACTTAAAAAGAAGTGAAAGCTGCCTAAAAGACCATTTGAGGCAGAAGTGAAAACTTAACAGACTAAGGCCAAAAACCTTCTCAAGTAAAAACTACCTCTCTACTACTACTACTGCTACCTCTGTACTACTACTCTACTACTACTACTGCTACCTCTGTACTACTACTCTACTACTACTACTGCTATCTCTGTACTACTACTCTACTACTACTACTGCTACCTCTGTACTACTACATCTCTACTACTACTACTGCTACCTCTGTACTACTACATCTCTACTACTACTACTGCTACCTCTGTACTACTACATCTCTACTACTACTACTGCTACCTCTGTACTACTACTCTACTACTACTACTGCTACCTCTGTACTACTACTCTACTACTACTACTGCTATCTCTGTACTACTACTCTACTACTACTACTGCTATCTCTGTACTACTACCTCTCTACTACTGCTGCTACCTCTGTACTACTACTCTACTACTACTACTGCTATCTCTGTACTACTACATCTCTACTACTACTACTGCTACCTCTGTACTACTACATCTCTACTACTACTACTGCTACCTCTGTACTACTACCTCTCTACTACTACTACTGCTATCTCTGTACTACTACCTCTCTACTACTACTACCTCTGTACTACTACCTCTCTACTACTACTACCTCTGTACTACTACATCTCTACTACTACTACTGCTAACTCTGTACTACTACATCTCTACTACTACTGCTACCTCTGTACTACTACATCTCTACTACTACTACTGCTACCTCTGTACTACTACATCTCTACTACTACTGCTACCTCTGTACTACTACTCTACTACTACTACTGCTACCTCTGTACTACTACCTCTCTACTACTACTACTGCTACCTCTGTACTACTACATCTCTACTACTACTACTTCTACCTCTGTACTACTACCTCTCTACTACTACTACTGCTACCTCTGTACTACTACATCTCTACTACTACTGCTACCTCTGTACTACTACATCTCTACTACTACTACTGCTACCTCTGTACTACTACCTCTCTACTACTACTACTGCTACCTCTGTACTACTACATCTCTACTACTACTGCTACCTCTGTACTACTACATCTCTACTACTACTACTGCTACCTCTGTACTACTACATCTCTACTACTACTACTGCTACCTCTGTACTACTACATCTCTACTACTACTGCTACCTCTGTACTACTACCTCTCTACTACTACTACTGCTACCTCTGTACTACTACATCTCTACTACTACTACTGCTACCTCTGTACTACTACCTCTCTACTACTACCACTGCTATCTCTGTACTACTACCTCTCTACTACTACTACTGCTATCTCTGTACTACTACCTCTCTACTACTACTACTGCTACCTCTGTACTACTACATCTCTACTACTACTACTACCTCTGTACTACTACCTCTCTACTACTACTACTGCTATCTCTGTACTACTACCTCTCTACTACTACTACCACATATCTACTACTACTACTACTACCTCTACGACTACTACTGCTACCTCTGTACTACTACTCTACTGCTACTACCCCTCTACTACTACTATTCTACTACTACCTCTATACCAGTAAAAAAACTAAGTAAAACTTTATTTCTATAGCACTTTTCCAGAGTGACTCACAAAGTGCTTTACAAAATACTTACAAATAAAATACAAGACAACTATCATAATGATCATATACTGAAATAAGTAACACACCCAGTTTAAATACTCAAATGCTCACCGACTTAGAAAGCACATTGATCAAAAGCGATAGAATAAAAATAAGTCTTTAAACGTTTTTTAAAACCCTGAATTGATTCAGAGAGTCTGACATCAGTAGGGAGATTATTATATAGTTAATAACCCCTGATTTGAAGACCTTAAAGTTCTCACACTATGAAGAGGATGTAAGAGCTCAGTGATGTAGGCTGGAGCCTCGTTATGAATTAAAATTTAAAATCAATTCTATAGCTTACAGGCAACCAGTGAAGAGAAGCCAGTACTGGTGTGATATGTTCCCTGCGCTTTGTCATAGTGAGAAGACGAGCAGCTGCATTTTGAACAAGCTGTAGACGAGCCACCTCTCTGACTCAGACAAGTAAAGAAGGCATTGCCGCGGTCCAAACGGGTGGAGACAAAAGCATGAATAACTTTTCCAATGTCAGAAAAGGGCAGGAAATTTCTAACTTTACTAATATTTCTAAGTTGACAAAAGCAAGATTGAAGAAGCTTCTTGATGTGTAAGGAGAAACTGAGGTGGGAGTCAAAAGTCACACCGAGATTTCTCACAAAGGGCTTTGCCTTTAAACCCACACAATCAGTAGCTAACTGCACCTTTCTGGGCAATTCCTCAGAGCCCACAATTACAACCTCTTTCTTTTCATCGTTTAGTTTAAGAACATTTTGAGACATCCAGGTTTTACTGGCTGTCAGACAGTTGGTAAGATTAGCCAGTGTCATTTCGTTTGACAGACAGATACATCTGTGTATCATCTGTGTATCATCTGTGTATCATCTGTGTATCATCTGTGTATCTGTCTGTTTGATAAATTAGAATAAAACCATTTTAGTGCTGTCCCAGAAATTCCAGCCCATTGACTCAACCTTTCCAATTCCAAACTCAACCTACTACTACTGCTACCTCTCTACTACTCCTACAGTACCTCTCTACTACTACTACTGCTACCTCTCTACTACTCCTACAGTACCTCTCTACTACTACTACTGCTACCTCTCTACTACTCCTACAGTACCTCTCTACTACTACTACTACTGCTACATCTCTACTACTCCTACAGTACCTCTCTACTACTACTACTGCTACATCTCTACTACTCCTACAGTACCTCTCTACTACTACTAATACTACTGCTACCTCTCTACTACTACTAATACTACTGCTACCTCTCTACTACTACTGTACTACTACTACTACTACTACCACTACTTCTACTACTCCTACAGTACCTCTCTACTACTACTGTACTACTACTACTACTACCTCTCTACTACTACTTCTACTACTACTGCTACCTCTCTACTACTACTCTATTACTACTCTACTACTCTCTCTACTACCTCTCTACTACTACTCTACTACTACTACTACCACAATCCCTCTACTACTCCTACAGTACCTCTCTACTACTACTGTACTACTACTACTACCTCTCTACTACTTCTACTACTACTGCTACCTCTCTACTACTACTCTATTACTACTCTACTACCTCTCTCTACTACTCTCTCTACTACTATTGTACTACTGCTACCTCTCTACTACTACTCTATTACTACTCTACTACTTCTCTCTACTACTCTCTCTACTACTATTGTACTACTGCTAGCTCTCGACTACTACTGCTACCTGTCTACTACTACTGTATTCCTACTACTCTACTACTAGCTGTCTACTACTACTACTACTACCTCTCTACTACTCTACTAGTCTACCACGACTCTACTACTACTACCCCTCTACTACTACTGCTCCTCTACTACTACTCCTACAGTACCTCTCTACAACTACTCTACTACTGCTACTACTACTACCTCTACTACTACCTCTCTACTACTACTACTACTCTATGACTACTCTACTACTACTACTACTCTACTACTACTACTCTACAACTACTCTACTACTACTTCAACCCCTCTACTACAGCTCTTCATCAATTTGTCCATTGCATGATGAGCTCACTCCTCAAAACTGGTTTCAACAGTTTTTTACCAGCCTGCTTTACCTTTCAAGGCCAACTTGTACCTCTTTTCACTGGGTCAGTAAGTACACACCGGCCTGTCCGTGAACCCAGGGGGCAGACAGGCTAAGGCCGACCCATTGTGAGAGAATTAATATTCTATTAGCCAATATTACCTATTTGGTTATTGATTACAATATCTAATCTATTTGATTCCTGATTTAGACAATATTTATTCAACATCTCTGTCAATATGTGAAATAGTCTGATATTCTCACAGCAATCTCAAAATGAGGAATATTATATATTTATTTAGGTAGTGAACAAGTTTCAGTTGCCAAGCTATCCTTTTCACTTCTGTGCATCACCCATTTGAAAATGTGCATCCGTGGGGCCTCAGTCCTTTTGCCCAGAGCCTCGGAATCACTAAATCTACTCTTGCAAACATTCTTCACATTTGACTCAAGAATTTCAATTAAACCGTCTGGCAAAGTTCATTTGTTCATACCAGCATCCAAAGGCAAATAATAAACCCCTCTGTTTATGTGGCCTGCAGTCTCCGGGAGGCCAGAACGGCCAGGCTGTGCAGCTTAATGCAGTCTGTGCTCACAGAATGCTGGGGCCAATTCAGAAGCACACTCTGTAACACTTTCAGAATAATTTAAGGAATCTGCTACTGTGAATGTGCTGGAGGGAGCATGGAGCTCTGAACACATTCTCCCCATGAAAATGATGTGAATCAGCACATCGTTAGCCGTGACAGCAGGATATTCATCAATCATACGCTGTTAGAAATGAAGGTTCTGTTCAGGAACGTTTTCCGCTAATCAAGGTACAAACAGTGTAGATGTTCCCTCAAAGGTTCTACAGTGGTTCTGGTCTGAATGTGGAGCTTAAATCAATTCCTCCAGGTGAAAAGTTGGTATTTGTTCATTTTCATAACCGAATGTGCAGTAGAATAAAAGCCTGGAGGCGAGGCGAGGCGGGGTGTGTGGAGTCAGTCAAGCTTAGAACAGATCATTTCAGTGGATTATGGTTCCTTTATGTTCCCTGACTGAAGGCACTGAGATGGAGCCTTGAGGGAACCACCCCGGTGATGATAGGGGCACTGCCCACGTGACAGTCTTGAACCTTTATTTCTGAGAGTGAAGGACGTATAAACTTGAAAATCGAGTCCTCCGATGAAAAACCACACATTAACCATTCCACCCTTTTTAGGATTATCAGTTCATTTGTTTTCATTTTTATTTTGTACAGTGTTTTATGTGAAAACGCCAAACTAGGCCTTACTTTTTTTACATTTTAGCGAACCATTTATTTCAAATACAGGACTTCAGACAGTGCCTTGCTGTGCTTTATATGATTTTTATCAAAAATGCTACACATACCGTTTTTTGGTGCAGGGGCTCAATTATCAAAGGACTACCCAAGGGCCAGTGATAAGCCTGAACCACCACTTTAGAGGAATAAAAAATAAACAAATAAATAAATAAATACGTTTTTCTTAACCTAATCTCTCTCTGCTGCCTCTCACATGAAGGCTCTGTTGATCTGTTCGCTCATCAAGGTGCAAACAGTGTAACCACTTAACTAGTAAATCGCATCATGCCAGTGAACTCCCTCGCACCAACCCACGGCCTCTCATGGCTTTTATAAACCGGTGGCCAACATTAAATATATTAAAATGCACAGTATTTTAGATAACTGTTTGTTACTATTAATAATAATTTACATTAACAAGTATTCCCCCGGGGCGGCACGGTGGCGTGGTGGGTAGCGCTGTCGCCTCACAGCGAGGAGGGCCTGGGTTCGATTCCCCGGCCGGGTGACTGGGAAGACTGTGGAGTCTGCATGTTCTCCCCGTGTCTGCGTGGGTTTCCTCCGGGTTCTCCGGTTTCCTCCCACAGTCCAAAGACATGCAGTCAGGCCGACTGGACGTGCTAAATTGCCCCTGGGTGTGAGTGACTGTCTGTGTCTGTCTGTCTGCCCTGCGATAGACTGGCGACTGGGGCGGAATCTCAAACGACTCCCTGCTCCCTACATCGTGCACTACGTATGAATATAAATACTGACTCCGGCAGCCCAACAGAGCAAAATATTGATCATTTGGGATTCATCCTCATTCGGACTCGACAGGCAGTCACTGGCTGTGTTAGGACTGACGGCAGTAAAGCGGGTGATCCGTCACTGACCTACTGAGCCAGCTCGTGTCTGCTGGTCGTACCAAGTTGACGTTGTTGAGAAACTGAACAGTTTAGCGCTGTTGTTGGCCACTTGTTTAACGTGTGTAACGGGACAGCCGAGCCTCGTCACCAGACAGCTAAAATAACCTTTTCTTTCTGAAATTATGATTATTACAAAAACTGCGGCCGTGCTGTGCCGGCAGGTAAAAACAGCTCACCAGACTCTCTCCCACTGTCTCATGACAGACCTGTGAAATGTTCCACTGTTTGGTGAGTGTTTGTCGTGTTCTGACCATAAAAGATTGTTTAAAACCATAATTAAGCACCCAGGGGCAAATTCAGCCTTCTTTCCAGGGTCTCTGTACAGTGTCCATTGACATGAATGTAATTTCACTTACAAACATTTGTGCAACACTAGTGTCACTGTGCCTTATTAGGCCCAGTGTGCAGATCCTGAATCGCCTCCCCGCTGGCTTCTAATTAATGTGTGTGTTGAGCGAGTTTTCTGTGCTCTTCTATCAGCAGGTGTGTTATTGTGTGAGGTAATTGATCGTATGTGGCAGGAAACGATTAGAGCTCACGCTGAACAAACATGATGTTCTCAGCCACTTCGTAATGAAAGCCTGAAGAGCTGGACGATGAGAACATGTTTTAGATTTGCTGCCTTAAGACGACAGATTTGCAGTGTTCATAGGCTGCTTATTGCTCATACAGACGTTTGGGGGGGGTGCAGATGTTGAGCTGGACGTCATATTTCCTTCTGAGTTAAGCCACGGCTCAAAACAAACTGCAAATCAAAACAAAAACAATGCAGAACCACGGCTGTGACCTAATATGGTCATATTGTGCAACCTGGGGAATTACTAGGGCCATTGTGGGCGGGGTTAATGCAGGGCGCCGTGTGTGTGTGTGTGTGTGTGTGTGTGTGTGTGTGTGGGGGGGGGTAAAAACAGAGGAGTAGAGCAACACTAACACACTGACCCAATAAGCCGTCCGTCTGCCTGTCCGCCTCTCAGGCTCTCTGTCACTGGGAAGACGAACACCAGCAACATCTGCGTCCTCTGTGTGTCAAAAGTCCGTGTGCTTTTTGCTGCATACTGTAAAGAACCATCGATAGCACATTCCTGCACATTTACCTTCAATCCCAAGAATCCCTCATGATGCAAAGAACCCACTAAATTATGCCAAGCGTTTGTGAGTGCTCATTGTTCTACGTAGAACATTGTTCTTCATTAAAGAACCTTTGAAGCACAATCTTTTTTAAAGAGTGTGGTAAAATAGTTCTTCAGACTGACATTAGCACCTTTTTGAAAATGGCTCTATAAACCATGAAACCGTGTTCTCGTGTTTGACAATGGACACTAAGGACTGACCCTTCGCGATGAAAAAGGTGAAGTTGCTGCAGCGGTTTTGGAAAGTAGTGATGAGGAGAACATTTATCTACTATTTTATTCATACATTTCACAACTCTTGTGAACCTAAAGCTTTGGTGAACCCAGCACCATAACAGTTCGCAAGCATTTTAAAAATCAGTAAGCACCGTAAAAATCGGTAAGCACTGTAACAATTTGTAACCATCGTAAAAATCGGTAAGCACCGTAACAGTTTGTAACCATCGTAAAAATCGGTAAGCACTGTAACAGTTTGTAACCATCGTAAAAATCGGTAAGCACTGTAAAAATTTGTAACCATTGTAAAAATCGGTAAGCGGTGTAACATTTTGAAACCATCGTAAAAATCGATAAGCGGCGTAACCATCGTAAAAATCGGTAAGCACTGTAAAAATTTGTAACCATTGTAAAAATCGGTAAGCGGTGTAACATTTTGAAACCATCGTAAAAATCGATAAGCGGCGTAACCATCGTAAAAATCGGTAAGCACTGTAACAATTTGAAACCATCGTAAAAAATGGTAAGCGGCGTAACAATTTGTAGCCATTGTAAAAATCGGTAAGCAGTGTAACAATTTTTAAGCATCATAAAAATAAAGATTTTCTAAAACCTATTTTAATTTTTTCAGCTTTCGGGCCCAGTCATTTCTTCACACTGTGGCCTCATTAGAGAGAGCGCTGAGACTGTTCTGAACGTTTTGATATATAATTTGGGAGCATCGTGTCGTATGCGAGAGCATTTAAAGGCGAATTTACAGTTATATGCAAAAATCAAGAAAATTCTCTTAGACCCCACAGGATTGATAACATGGATGTAACTTGCCATAAATCATATGCATGAGTCCAGTAGAACAGCGATGCTCAGCTGATCAGTCGCAAAGTTCCATCATCTCTTAAAGGAAATAATAATGCGGAACTGAATAGCTGACCAGTCCTAATCCAGCCAGTCCTCTCAGGCTTTAGCAGGAGCTAAAGCATTGACAGCGTTTTTTATCTAAATATCACACTTTAATTTATTTCTCTGTAATTTAAGTTTATTTTAATTTCTGTTTTATTTCTGCCTAATTTATGTAAATGTATGCTCTATCTGTCTATCTGTCTATCTGTCTATCTGTCTATCTGTCTATCTGTCTGTCTGTCTGTCTGTCTGTCTGTCTATCTGTCTGTCTGTCTGCCTGTCTGTCTGTCTGCCTGTCTGTCTGTCTGCCTGTCTGCCTGTCTGTCTGTCTGTCTGCCTGTCTGTCTGTCTGCCTGTCTGTCTGTCTGCCTGTCTGTCTGTCTGCCTGTCTGCCTGTCTGTCTGTCTGTCTGCCTGTCTGTCTGTCTGCCTGTCTGTCTGTCTGCCTGTCTGCCTGTCTGTCTATTACATATAAAACCTCAAAATGGCTATACTTGTGTTGAGCCCTGGTTCCTATCACCATCACTGAGTCTCTGCAGTCAACCCTTTCACACCAAACCACTCGGAATGACATCTGAGTGACTGAAATCTGCAGAAAATGAGAAATTGGTGGACTTGCCCTCTACATTGCTATAACACATAAGTGGACACCTTTTACTTCAGCCTCTCCGCTGAGTGACCGCACCTCTTTACACCCTTCATCTCTTCCATTTTCTGCCTTACTCAGTACTTCTGTTTCAAAATCAGCCATCCTGAATTAACGCCGCTCATCACAACAGTAGTGTTTTCACTGTGGCCCTCGTTTCTTAGTAATGCCCCTCCCGGTCTCCCCCCTCTCTGACGCACCACTGCCCGTGGCCTATTTTCTGCCCTCAGCACCCAAACACGAGGCAGCAGAGGAACCAGTAAACAAGCTCTCACTGGCCAGCCCCGGCTCTCCTGGTGCTGCTGTTGCTAAGAGACTGGCAGCTTACGAGGCGTAAAGGACCAGTTTAAAGGACCTTCATCCTACTGGGGCAACAGCGAAGTGATTATTATTAAGTCAAAGAGAGAAAAAAGTAGCTTTAATATTGGTTCACGCTGCTTAGCTGTTTACTATTAGACTAACTGGCTTTCACTTAGTCATCTTTTTGGCACTAATGAATAACCATTAGCGTGGAATCCTTTGAAATGCTCACTCTGCCGTTAAGCTTAATGGATACTTGCTTGTATATCAAAAATACAAGTGAGTCTAAATTATGATTGGCTATAAAAAGAACATCCCAGAGAGCAGTGGAGGACAGTAACTGAGTAACTGAGTAAATGTAATTGGTTTCTGTACTTTAGTATTTTTGGTGTATCTGTACTGAAGTTTCTCCATTCTGGACTTTTTCCTTTCACTCCACGACATTTCAGAGTCTAATATCCGACTTTTTCCTCCGCTACATTTTGAGAAATCTGTTGTTCCTTTTGGATTCTGTGTGTATAAAAACGTAACATGTCAAAACGAAAGAAGCGCAAAGCCAGAGCACCAATCAGGGCCCAGCGGTCACTTTGTTTAGAGCTGGTTTTGACCTGTTGGTCATACCGACCCAGTGCAGCACGCGGTTCAACGTCAGCGCAGCAGCGTAAAACTTTGGGAGAGTCTGTTCAACATAAATGATGAACTAACCTAACTTTGTGTAAATAGAGCTCAATATAGAAATATGTCCACATATGCAGTCGAGACTGACGCGGCTTTTTTCTGAATTTCTACAAACACCATTTCATTTTATAGTAAATGAGTTTGGGCTGGTTTATGTTTATGAACAGACGCCTACAGATCAACATAGTAAAGGAGCTCATCTGTGATCCTGAGTTTAAAGCCAGTTTTTATTCAACTTAAACTTGGAACTAAGTTGTAAATAAATCTGAAACTGAAACTTTGCTTGTGTGTAAAAAGTGATTTCAGAGCCACTCGGTTCTCCCTGATGGAAACTGTTTACCTTCAGTGTTTTGTGCTTCTGATCATTTTAATAGACGTCAGCGTCACTAATTAATGACGTTCTATTAAAAGACTGGTTTACCAAGAGAGACGCTGGAGGACTTTCACCTGAAATGAGTTCATGAAGCCAGTCTGGTTATAAAAATGATAACAGGACATCAGAGCCAGAATTCCTCTTTTAGTACTTTTACTTTATACTTAAGTACATTTGAAGGAAATACTTTAGTACTTTTACTCAAGTGGAGGTCTAAAGGGAGGAACTTCTACTTTTACTGGAGGAATATTTTACCTTGGGGGTCTCGACTTTAACTCAAGTACACTGCTCTGTGGAAGACTGCATCATCAAATGGTGCAACATTTCAGGAATACCATTTCTCATCATAGATTAATAAAGAACTTTTGTTTTTTTTCATCATCTACAATAGATAATATCATTAAAAGATTCAGAGAATCTGAAGAAATCTCAAGCATATAGAAACCAGATCCAGAAATGCTGCCACCTTCTCTGGGCCTGAGCCCATTTAAAATGGACTGAGGCAAAGTGGAAAAGTGTCCTGTGGTCCGACGAATCAAAATTTTAAATTCCTTTTGGAAAACCTGGACACTGTGTTCTCCGGGCTAAAGACCACTCAGCTTATTATCAGTGCACAGTTCAAAACCCTAAAGTTGCTCCATTACAGTAAGTTGAAGCGTATTACCTTTGCACTGATGCCTAAAAGCACGATTAACTTAACATTTATTGCAGTTGCCTTTTACTTTAAGATAACTGACTCTGCGTTTGCTGTCTAGTTGAACAGAAGCTTGTGGGATTAATTCAATTAAACCCATCTGGATTCATGTGCGCCATAATTAAAAAGCTGAAATCAGCAAGTTAAATGCTGCAGCAGGTTGAAAAGGTACATAGATTTCAGGTGTGTGTCAGTGTATCGAGCACAGGTTTGAGTGAGTGCAGTTGTGTGTGACGATGCCCCGCGCTCTGCTGGGCGCTGGACTGGTGTAGGGAGGTGCCCTTGCGCTGTCATTTCTGCCTGACTGACCCCAGCTTGTGTCCAAAAGCATCAGAGGGCACGGATCCAGAAAGAGCGGAAAGCTCCAGGCAAAACTTCACTGATGCTGCAGCTGCACCTCAAGGGCACAGCAAGGTTCTTACTGTGAGGTTTCAGAAAGCAGGAATGAATGAGTTGAAGAGATAAAGAAATGCACCGTCCACATAGCGGTCACTGTGGATCACACCGGTTACTCAATTTGCCAACAAATTGAGCCTTTGGTTGAGAAAAACATTTTCTCGCCTTTTTCTCCTCCGTCTGGCTCTAATAATGAAGCTGAGAGCTGATTAGAGTTAATGATCTTCTCAGCGAAGCTCGTTCTGCTTGTTAGTTTGTGCTGATGATGCAGTGATTCAGTCACGTGACGTCACTTCAGGCCGGTTCATCACATTAATGATGGACCTGAGTCACTGACCTAAACGAGTGCGAACCGTCGAGTCAGAGAGATCGGATTTGACGAACGAGACTTGTAATGTGAGCGTAGCTTAAAAGTATTTTTTTTCCTTCTCCCATTTCGGAGAGACAAGGTTTCGTTCTGACCGTAGCGGATTTTTCATATAATGTTATCAGAACAAAACCTCATATAATCAAAATTGTAACTTTACAGGAGACGAAAAAAACCTACTTTACTTTTAATGCAAGTCAATGGAACCAGAATTGTTTCCAAGTAATTTTGGGTCGTTTCTTTTGATCCAATCTTTATGAAATTTACACATGGTGTAAAGACCAACAGGCACTTTTTAATTCTGTCAAAAAGTGAAAAATGACAAAAATGAAGATACAAGGCCTTGGTACCCACAGCAGAGATAGGTATGCATGTAGCTCTGTAGTAAACCGTGTTACTTTATAAGCTATTAAGTAGTTTTTGCTTTTTACATCTGGAATAAAGTGCTTGCTGCCAGTTTTACCACAAATGGAGTAAAGTATTTTTCACACATAAGCAAAGCTGGATGGATGGTGAAGGTGGGGGGCTGGTGATATTGAGAATCCTGTCCAATGAGAAGACAGAAGAGCAGAAAAAGAAAAACAGGAGGAGAGCTGAACCAAACAGACCGTGACGAGAGTGAAAACAAAGCGGCGTTCGCTCCGATTATATAACTCTGTGCTTATGCAGCATTAGTGTAATCTCATCCAGACACTGTTTACAATCCAGCACACAGTCTGCAACAGCTGCTTCCCCGCTTACCACCAATGAGCTTTCGCAGGCCGAACACTCGCTCACACTCGCTCACACTCGCTCACACGTCCACGCTGAGAATTATGAGACACTCGCGCCCTCCTAATGCCACTGCTCATGGAAGAGGTACTTTGTTCAAGACCTCGAAGCAACTAATGGCTATTCTTCACAGCAAATCCCATCTGGATTTGTGTGCCTGTTGTTCGTTTGTAAAATGGGATTGAGTCTCCTTACTATATATTTGGTTTTTGCATCAGAAACATTTAAAAGAGCCACCTGGGTCTTCATGTGGGGCATATTTTGACTATTGGATAACAATATTGACGCAGACAGTTTCCCCATTGGCCCACACTTTTAACCGATTAGATATTTCTTTGTTATTTACCTAGAAATATATCCTATATATCTTTTATAGCACCAAAAAGCCATCTTTTACTGTTAGGATACCAAGCTTGTAATAATTTTTGATGCTATATAGAACCATATACAGCACATTCTCCATCAATCTGAACCCTTTTATGATGCAAAGAAACCTTTAATCATGTATACAGCACCAGAAAGGGTTCTGCTGTTGTTATGATATCAAGCTTGTAACCACATAGATCCCTTTTCATAAAGGTTCTGTATAGCACCACCCATAGCGCCTTTTCCATCAGTCCAAAGAACAATGTCACCATGCAAAGAACCCTGTAATCATGCAAAGGGTTCAGCCAGAAATGAACCCAACGCCATTCGCCAAACTAAACGGGCTGTAAGAAGCTTTACAGACCGGCTGGAACAAAACAACATTAATACTGATCTGGACAAACTGACCAAACTGAGCTGAACCTGATATTGGGTCAGTTTTACGGCTCAGTCTGATTTGGTCCGACTCTGAAGATCAGACACGCCTGGCGAATGGTGTTGGGTTCATTTCTGGCTGATTCCAGGTTGTTCAGCTGTTCTTCTGTCACAGCTGCCGACTGAAAAGCTGCTCAGTGGTGACGACAGTTTGGGAATTTAGGAGCTGGAGAACGAACTGCCGGCTGAGCGGCGAGTGGGCGGAGCTCGTTACTCTGACGTAGCAACGAGCTGCTCGTTAAGGAGCTCTAATTAGGAGGAAGGAACTGAACATTAAAACATATTAAACGCCGCGTTCACGGCCAGTTTATTCATTTCTTACTGTATTTATTTAACTGCTGTATTAAAGCAGTAGAGCACTCGAGGAGGGAGTTATCACCAATAACATCACGGCTGGGATGATCTACGGACACCAAACCACAGCTGGGATGGTATTTCAGGATAACACACCCCCTCTCGGGTTCTACTGCTCAAATATACATAAAGTCTGAGAAATGACAGACCTGTCCTTATGCATTTGTAAAAATGTATTTATCACTGTGTGTGTTTCTTATCTGTGAATGTAAGTGGACACGTGGGTAATGTGTCTGAATTTTGCTAATCCAGTAATCTAGTATGTAAAATAACATGTAAAATACTACTGGAATACATTTAAGCACTCAGCGGCCTTTTACTGGGCAGAAGCGGGTATTGCTTGAAGCTGAGTGGACCATTATAGTTATAGAGCTGTGCCACTCAGTTCAAGAGCTCTGGGTGCTTGAATGATTTTAAAAAATAAATGTGAATGTTTTGCGCAGCATGTGCCTGTGACTAACATGCTGAACACAAACCCGCCGAGAAGATAGTCCTGCATCTGCTGCAGATCAGGTTGGTCCATTGCAGATTCCACATGAAGAGTCCACGTACCTGTTCATGAATTTGCCTGAGGCAGGACTGGCCAAAGAATGACCTACAGGCCAAAGTTTCCATGTACGGATGCTGATTTGGCCCATCAACACAGCAAAAAACGACATCTTAACAAAGGAATCATCTTAAATGTAGTCTAAATATCTATCATCTCTCATTGTGACATGGCCATAGGCTCACTAACTTAAACTCCAGGTCCAGTTTAGATCATCCAGAGGTCCAGTGGATCATTCTCAGCACTGCAGTGATACTGACATGGTGGCGGTGTGTTAGTGTGTGTTGTGCTGGTACGAGTGGATCAGACACAGCAGTGCTGCTGGAGTTTTTAAACTGTCCACTCACTGTCCACTCTATTAGACACTCCTACCTTTTTGGTCCACCTTGTAGGTGTAAGGCGACAGCTCATCTGCTGCTGCACAGTTTGTGTTGGTCATCCTCTAGTCCTTCATCAGTGGTCACAGGACGCTGCCCACAGGACGCTGCCCACAGGACGCTGTTGGCTAGATATTTTGGTTGATCCACTCATACCAGCACAACACACACTAACACACCACCACCACGTCAGTGTTATTGCAGTGCTGAGAATGACCCACCACCCAAACAGTACCTGCTCTGTGAGGGTCCATGGGGGTCCTGACCACTGAAGAACAGGGTAACAGAGTATCAGAGAAACAGATGGACTACAGTCTGTAACTGTGGAACTACAAAGTAAGTGGAGCCGATAAAATGGACAGTGAGTGTAGAAACGAGGAGGTGGTCAGAATGACTGGACCTTAAACTTTGTATAGTTACTAAGGAACGTGTTATAAGCTGTAGGTGTGTCCACAAGCAACTCATAGTGACTGGTTTAGTCCTCTATTGTAATTTCAATAAATTACGATGTATTCAAGTCAGCTTCATTTCTGCCGGCTGAGGCTCCGCCCGTGACCTCATTATGGATAAACTAATATTGATCACAGTTTAAAAGCAGTCCGTCTTGGCCTTGACCTCGACCCCGAACTCTGCAGCAGCTGATCCGACTACCGAGAGCAGATGCTCTTTGTCTCTTTCTTTCCTTCTTTCTCTCCCTTGCTTCATTGGTAAAAGGGGGTCAGCTGTAGCCTGGCGTCTGCCAAAGGCCAATAAACACCCCTTCATCTTCTCTGCCCCCGCAGGGCAATCACTGTGTTAATTGTTTAGTCTGGTCGTTAAGACAAATGCAGGCGTATTTTTAGCGAGCTGTGCCACAGTGTATTGCATACTGTCCTCTTTCTCTATGCTGCGCTGCAACATGGCACGAGCTACGAGAAGGACTTTATATAGGCTGGTACATTTCACACTTCTGTGGAAACATATGAGGTGCAATGCTGATTTTGGTGTCATCCATGGAGACTTGACTCTCTTAGTATTACACTGTGCTTTTGTGAATAGAAATGCATTTCTGTGAGTGATTCACGATGCCTGCATCTTTGAGCTGGCTAGGTCAGTTTGCCATTGTCATGGCTTACTACTCCTCTATCTGTACAGCAAGGTTGTTTCCTCATTGGATGCTAAACAAAACTGGAATCGGTATTGATTTGTGTTGATTTGTGCATCATGCTGAACGGACGTGTTATGGAAATGGTGCATATGGCTGTTGATGGATCTCCAAAATGGGAAATTTACAGGAGAAGCCAAAAACATACTTTACTTTTAATGTAAGTTAATGGAACCAGAGTTTTTCCCAAGTCATTTTGAGCCGTTTCTTTTCGTCCATTCTTTATGAAATTTACACACAATGTAAAGGATGACATGTATTTTCAAATTATCTTAAAAACTGAGTGTCCATCAGTGTCGTCGATGACTGACCCAATATCAGGTTCAGCTCAGTTTGGTCAGTTTGTCCAGATCAGTATTAATGTTGTTTTGTTCCAGCCGGTCTGTGAAGCTTCTTACAGCCCGTTTAGTTTGGCGAATGGTGTTGGGTTCATTTCTGGCTGATTCCAGGTTGTTCAGCTGTTCTTCTGTCACAGCTGCCGACTGAAAAGCTGCTCAGTGGAGACGACAGTTTGGGAATTTAGCGTCGTCTCGTCTTCAGAGTCGGACCAAATCGGCTGTCGGTCAGATGTGGTCTTAACAGTGTCCGTTTTCTGTTTGTGGTAAAGTAAGAAGTAAAAACGTTTAAATGGTTCCTACAATCAGCTTGCAGTGGTAACTAACTGTTGTATGTGCTACAGAGTAACGTCGCTGTCCGACAGTTGGTTTCTCCTGTAAAGCTGAAGTTGTGGAGATACTTGTTTTTCTTTGGACAGCAGCGGTATGCTGTTTATATTTTCAGAGGGTACTACAGTCATTAAAAGGGTTCTATATAGAACCATGAACACTCAAAGAAACATGAAATGGTTCATGTACACTGTTTATATTTTCAGAGGGTACTACAGTCATAAAAAGGGTTCTTCAAAGGTTCTTTAGTAAAGAAAACAGTTCTGTATAGAACCATGAACACTCAAAGGAAGGAATGTGCTGTAGATGGTTCTATATACTAGTCCTTCTATGGTTACAAGCTTGATATTATATATAGCTGAACCATTTTTAGTGCTATCTAGAACACTTTTCGAAAGAGGAGATTGTGCTCTAGATGGTTCTGTATAGAACCTTTTTAAAAAGGGTTCAATATTGAGCCCAAAACGGTTCTGCTAGTGTTTCAATGTCAAGCTTGTAACAACAGAGGAGCCCTTTTCGGGACTATATAAAACCCAGAGGAGATTGTGCTGTTGATGGTTCTATATAGCACAAGGGTTCTTCTAGGGTGGCATATTTGATATTGTAACAATAGCAGAACCCTTTATGGATATAGAAGCCTTTTCAAAATGTTCTGTATAGAACTTTCATCAGCACAATCTCCATCAAACTGAAGAAACGGGTTCTTCTACGGTTACAAGCTTGATATTATAACAGTACCAGAACCCATTTTTGTGCTATATAGAACCCTTTTCAAAAGAAAAGACTGTGCTGTAGATAGTTCTATATAGAACCTTTTTAAAATGGGTTCTTCTATGATTACAAGCTAGATATCGTAACCATATCAGAACCCCTTTTGGTGCTATATAGAACCCCGAGATTGTGCTGTAGATGGTCCTGTAGAGAGTACAGAAGGGTTCTGCTAGTGTTTCAGTGTCAAGCTTGTAACAGTAGAAGAACCTTTTCGGTCTTAAATAGAAACCTTTTCAAAGTGTTCTGGATAGAACCGTCTGCCATCAACCTGAAGATCGTGAAGAGCCGGTTAAATGAAGAGGTCCTTTACACGTTCATGGCTCTATCTAGAACCATTTTCCTGACTAAAGTATCCTTGAAGAGCCATCGTTTTTCACTGTGTACCCACCTAAATTATGGTCATTTACAGGAGAGGAGGAGGTTCAAAGACGCATGTTTTAATTGACTAAGTATCTGTAACAGCATCTGCTCATCATGCAGACGGGCTTAATCTCGTTCTGCGTAAAAGCTGGAACTCAAACGCCACAGCTTCACCTCAGGTCTGCAGATAACAGCTGGCCTGTGCTCACCAGCTGTTATAATCTCCAGCCATCATGACGTAGTCCTTGTTTTGTGTGCTTTGCTGCGCCTAATGACATTATATCATAAACCGAGATTAGCTTCCCGAACGACCGAGTCGATAGCAGGGATGACGCTCTGCTCTTTCGCGGCTTATCGGCGAGCTTAACTGCAGTAAATCATCACGCCGGACTCTGTCCAGTCCAGCAGGCCTACATAGCTCCCAATGACTGAGCTTGTTTTGGAAGAACTGGATTAGACAGGGCATTCCGGACCAGCTCATGTGTAACATTCCTTGTAGTCATGGCGATCATCACCATGTGTGGCATATCTAGTGTGGTCATCAAAGAGAGATTGGTCAAGCTCAGCTACAGCCAGATCCTGTTCCTGTTTGCATTAGTTTTTATTGCCTTTCTCACCAGCCCTGACAGTCTAAACGCACTGCAGGTTTGGAGATAAGGAGGAAAATCTACCATATACTCATGTAGGCACCTATAAGATCAAAGAAAATTGGTCACAGTTCATGAATGCATAAACCTTGGATGCGATACGAGCAGAGCGGGAGGCTCTTTGATTGTTTAGACATCAAAGGTGAGATGTCATAATCAGTAGTTTGTCCTAAACCCTCACGGTATGCTTTGATTTCAGCGATAAAAGGAAACAGACGTTTTTATTGGGACTAGTCAAAAAGAACCATTTCATACAGATGAATAAGGATTCTGCCCATTCAGGCTGTGTGTCAACCTATTTAGTCCAATGGCTGGTTGTTTTCAAAAGTCTTGATCAGTGTTATTGTGCTGCTATAATGGTCACCGCCACCCACACACTTTTCTTGACAAAAGTCATGCCTGGTTTTTCAGAACTGACGGTCTACTGAGTCTGTTTTATGAATTGAGGTGAGTGTTGGGCAGTTCACCGTGTTACTGGGTGTAAAACACTCATGCACTGTTCAGCTGATTTTAATTTAAGGCCTTAAATAGCCAGGGCTGGACTCCAGGCTTGGACACCACGTCTATAACCTAATATTGGCCCAGCCAGTTGGCACTGAAGTCTATGTAGCCACTGAATAATCAGCCCTAGTAGAAAATCACTGAGTGCGTTTACATGCGCTCAATAATCTGATCGTAATCAGATTTCTGCAGTTATCTGATTATTTAAATGGCATACTCTGATTTCTCTGATCAGGGTAAGGACTAGAAATTTGGTTAAGAGGCTGGATTTTAGCTCAGTAATCAGATTTCTCTTGTATGTGAACTCGGAATATCTCAGTCTGCCCATGTGGGAAAAACGGACGGCCGTACCGGAAATAAGCGAGCAGCGTCGCTGTGAGAAACCAAATACACGCCTGACATCTAGATGATGTTTGTTCATATTTTGAGTTTACGTTGCGTTTACATCTCGTCTTGTGTGAGTTTATTGCCCGGTTGCAAAGCCGAAGTCTGATTACTGCCTGCCTCATAGACCAGGAGTTTATCTGATTTACTCAAGTGCATGTAAACACATCGATTGGATTACTGACAAAATCTGATTTACTGCTGTTATCGGATTGTTGAGTGCATGTAAACACACTCACTGAGATAATGGGAGGCTTATTTCGTTTTCATGGCTAGTGAAGAGGCAAATGCTTCTGTTTGTGCTGTTTTTATTTGGTTCTGTCTGAATCTCCCCGTATGTCTTAGAGTTCCTCGACTGGAATGGGTACATTACTGTACATGCCGGGACTGACCTATCTGGAGATCAGCTTGGGTCAGTTTCCTCAGCTGTCTGGGCCATTCAGGCTTACACTAATGCAAACGACAGCCGTACTGATGACGCGAAACAACACACCCATTCTTCGCTTCAATGAAAATATGGCTTGTCCCTGCGCTCTTCTAGGAATACAACTGCGAGTCTTCCCGACAGAAAAGGCAGAACATATGAACGGAATGTACTATGGTTATTTAACAGGAAGTGGTGGGTCTATTGAAGAGGCAGAGCCAGGCTTAGAGGCTTATCACTTGCTATCTCTGCTTGGTCAGCAGCCAGCACAATAGGGTTCATTCAACAGTCAGGCGTCCCTCCGCAGCCGCCCTGTTGGGCTTGATCCACAGCGGCCGCATACCTGATGGCACACTAGCTTGGCTAAAGTTTCAGCTGTGATTGTCTCTCTGACCTGACCTGTGATGCCACGTGAATGTCTGGGCAGTGAGCCAGGTCCTGGCACGGCTCTGGACACCCGTCAACAGCTTCTTCAGGCCTCATAAATCCAGGCCGACCTCCAGGATCACCTGTCGTGCTGCCATTGCTGCAGAGTTTAGTAGTGCCTCAGGGTTCAGTACTCGGATCCATGATGCTGCACTAGATATATAATTCCTTGTTGATCTCTTATGGGTCTGAAATCTGGGTTGCAGAAGTTGGTCTGGTCTGAAGTGTTACATGAGATATTTGACTGAATGCATGAAAAATATTGAGGGATTTTAATGAATTGTCGTAAAATCAATTTGGAATTTAAAACTGCGGCAGTGACGCGCTCTTCAGACTCATCCTAGGGTTGGAATTTTTTGTGGAAATGACTTGAACTTGGTACATTCCGCCAGACTGATGTAGGAGAGGAGGGCAGGGCTTATGATTTGAGTTGACCAGGCATTTTTTTGCCTGAATGCGCTTAAATTCTAGGGGTTTGTAGTTTATATTGTTAGAGGATGGCACAGCGGGATTTGATGAAGTTCTATCTTAGAATTTTTGTTCATCTGATACAGTATGTAATCCGAGCTCTACATAATAAAGATATCTTTCATACATGAAATACTGATAAGTGAATCTTGGAAAATCTGGGAACTGAAAACCATACACACATAAAAAAGATGGTTCTTTAATAAAGAAAATGGTCCCATATAGGACCACGAACACTCAAAGAACCCTTTGCATGATTAAAGGATCCTTTGCAAGGTGAAAGGGTTCTTCAGATTTATGAAGAATGTGTTTTCCTTTTTGAACCTTTTTGAAAAGGGTACTCTATAGCACCTTTAGAAGAACAATTTTTGGTGCTACACTGAATCCTTTTATGGAACCATATGCAACACATTCTCCAACAATCTGAGGAACCCTTCTGCAATACAAAGATAATCATACAAAGGGATCTTTGAGTGTTTAGGGTTCTATCTAGAACCATTTTCTTTACTAAAGAACCCTTGAAGAACCATCTTTATTTTAAGATAAGGCTCCTTTCTTTGAATGAGTGGAGACTCATAAACCCCAAACTAAAAGATACAAACGGATCTGAAATCATTTTGTAGTGTTTAGTAACTTGAAGTGTCTTTTCCAGCTTGTTCTAGCTATCATACACTTGTTTATTTCCATATGGACAGAGGGCTTTTCCAGCTTGTTCTAGCTATCATACACTTGTTTATTTCCATATGGACAGAGGGCTTTTCCAGCTTGTTCTAGCTATCATACACTTGTTTATTTCCACATGGACAGAGGGCTTTTCCAGCTTGTTCTAGCTATCATACACTTGTTTATTTCCATATGGACAGAGGGCTTTTCCAGCTTGTTCTAGCTATCATACACTTGTTTATTTCCATATGGACAGAGGGCTTTTCCAGCTTGTTCTAGCTATCATACACTTGTTTATTTCCATATGGACAGAGGGCTTTTCCAGCTTGTTCTAGCTATCATACACTTGTTTATTTCCATATGGACAGAGGGCTTTTCCAGCTTGTTCTAGCTATCATACACTTGTTTATTTCCACATGGACAGAGGGCTTTTCCAGCTTGTTCTAGCTATCATACACTTGTTTATTTCCACATGGACAGAGGGCTTTTCCAGCTTGTTCTAGCTATCATACACTTGTTTATTTCCACATGGACAGAGGGCTTTTCCAGCTTGTTCTAGCTATCATACACTTGTTTATTTCCACATGGACAGAGGGCTTTTCCAGCTTGTTCTAGCTATCATACACTTGTTTATTTCCATATGGACAGAGGGCTTTTCCAGCTTGTTCTAGCTATCATACACTTGTTTATTTCCATATGGACAGAGGGCTTTTCCAGCTTGTTCTAGCTATCATACACTTGTTTATTTCCATATGGACAGAGGGCTTTTCCAGCTTGTTCTAGCTATCATACACTTGTTTATTTCCATATGGACAGAGGGCTTTTCCAGCTTGTTCTAGCTATCATACACTTGTTTATTTCCATATGGACAGAGGGCTTTTCCAGCTTGTTCTAGCTATCATACACTTGTTTATTTCCATATGGACAGAGGGCTTTTCCAGCTTGTTCTAGCTATCATACACTTGTTTATTTCCATATGGACAGAGGGCTTTTCCAGCTTGTTCTAGCTATCATACACTTGTTTATTTCCATATGGACAGAGGGCTTTTCCAGCTTGTTCTAGCTATCATACACTTGTTTATTTCCATATGGACAGAGGGCTTTTCCAGCTTGTTCTAGCTATCATACACTTGTTTATTTCCATATGGACAGAGGGCTTTTCCAGCTTGTTCTAGCTATCATACACTTGTTTATTTCCATGTGGACAGAGGGCTTTTCCAGCTTGTTCTAGCTATCATACACTTGTTTATTTCCATATGGACAGAGGGCTTTTCCAGCTTGTTCTAGCTATCATACACTTGTTTATTTCCACATTGACAGAGGGCTTTTCCAGCTTGTTCTAGCTATCATACACTTGTTTATTTCCACATGGACAGAGGGCTTTTCCAGCTTGTTCTAGCTATCATACACTTGTTTATTTCCACATTGACAGAGGGCTTTTCCAGCTTGTTCTAGCTATCATACACTTGTTTATTTCCATATGGACAGAGGGCTTTTCCAGCTTGTTCTAGCTATCATACACTTGTTTATTTCCATATGGACAGAGGGCTTTTCCAGCTTGTTCTAGCTATCATACACTTGTTTATTTCCACATGGACAGAGGGCTTTTCCAGCTTGTTCTAGCTATCATACACTTGTTTATTTCCATATGGACAGAGGGCTTTTCCAGCTTGTTCTAGCTATCATACACTTGTTTATTTCCACATGGACAGAGGGCTTTTCCAGCTTGTTCTAGCTATCATACACTTGTTTATTTCCACATGGACAGAGGGCTTTTCCAGCTTGAGGCTGTCCCAGCAGGCCGATTGCCTCTTTTCAATGAAGGCTGGAATTTCCCCATAAACAGGCGCCTTAATTAGGATTACGAGCATTCCCGTTAATTTTTCAAGCAGTGGACTGTCTCATGGTTTATACCGTCTCTGCTGTCATTAGACCTGTAATTGGAATTGTGCTGATTGCTCTACACTTCAGAGCCTTAATTACAATAATAGGTTTTGTGTTCTTTGTGTTTTTTTGTGAAATGTAACATCTCATTGAATTTTCTGGATATCTGTGTTCTGATGGATTAATGATGTCCTCCCTGTTGGAAGAAACCTTATATCTTTTTTTTTTGTTATTTTTGACTTAATGCCTTAAAATTCCAGGCGTATTACATACTGAGGCTTATTATGCAGTAACTACAGGCAGTTCAGCCTAAACTGGCTTCAGCTATAGAAGTGTGGAATAAAACATTTGGCCCTTCGGTGGGCCCTGGTCATTTTTGAACAGGCCAGCTGTCCTTTACATTGTGTTATAATTTGCTGATGAATGGACCAATAGAAACGGTCCACTAAATCTCTTTACAGTAACTTGCATTGAAATTTAGGGAAGTTTTTGCTCCTCCTGTAAGACTACCATTTAGGAGATGCAAGAATTTGATCTCACAGGGACAAAATCTACATTTAAATGGTTATGAATATGCTGGTTTATGTCTGAGACATGGTTTTATGACAGTTATGAGAAAATTTTGCCTTAAAATCTGTTTTTTTTTATTTTTTATGATTTACCACCATTTTCCAAATGATCACATCCGATATACAACACACGTAGGTTCTCTGGTGGTTCCGGATGGTAAATAAGATGTCTGTGTTTGTGTTGTTGTCATGGCGACGCCTGGTTCCCATCACCACCACCACCACAGTAAAGACAATCTGAACCACTTCACACCAAACCCGCTCTGCATGATTTTGAATTATGCAGAAATGTTGAAAAATTGGTGGAATTAAGCAGGAAAACATTTCACTAGCTAATATTGATGCACGCATTAGATTTTCTTTTAGAAAAAAAGTGATAATCTAGCCTCTGCCAATTACAATTTGGCTGCAACTTGATGAGCAAAATGAGCCCAAACTGATCTACACAGCTTTCCACTGCTCTCCCACTGCGCTCCACAATCCAAGAGATGACCAACCTTATGAAAATATCAATGTTCACTTTTATTAAACTGAAAACAGCCAATTGACTGAGACTGCAGGTCTCCAGAACAGAAGAGTGGAGCTTGGCTTGTGTTGCCATGTCAACTCTTTGTCAAAAAATCAATCGGAGGTATGTTGGCTAATTGGCCGCAGCACAAAGCCTGATTATTTCTCATTGAGCGTAATGCAGCGTGGCGCTCGTTACAAACCCGCTGTGACCTTTGGCTTAGCCACCCGTCCCACCAGGCGAGAAACAGGCACTCGTGCAATTACAGAGATTCTGTGGGGCGCCTGTCAATGCCAGCCCATGTGGCTTTGTTAGACACATGATCGTCCTCTCTGGCATCTGAACGACAGGTCTGGAGCTGCATCTTCAGCACTTATTAATTACTCACAAATCTGGCTGATTTAAAGGCTGGTGACACTTCGATTTTAAATATTTTTGTCTGAACCTTCATGTCTAGAAATACATCAATCAGGCGTAACACTCTGACCACCTCCTCGTTTCTACACTCACTGTCCACTTTATCAGCTCCACTTACTGTAGAGCTGCACTCTGTAGTTCTACAGTTACAGACTGTAGTCCATCTGTTTCTCTGATACTCTGTTACCCTGTTCTTCAGTGGTCAGGACCCCCATGGACCCTCACAGAGCAGGTACTGTTTGTGTGCTGGGTCATTCTCAGCACTACAGTAAGGCTGCACGGTGGGGGTGTGTTAGCGTGCGTTGCGCTGGTCTGAGTGGATCAGACGGCAGTGCTGCTGGAGTTTTTCAACACCTCAGTGTTGCTGCTGGACTGAGAATAGTCCACCAACCAAAAATATCCAGCCAGCAGCGTCCTGTGGACAGTATCCTGTGACCACTGATGAAGGACTAGAGGATGACCACCACAAACTGTGCAGCAGCAGATGAGCTGTCGTCTCTGACTTTACATCTACAAGGTGGACCGAACAAAGTAGGAGTGTCTAATGGAGTGAGGGTCCATGGGGGTCCTGACCACTGAAGAACAGGGTAACAGAGTATCAGAGAAACAGATGGACTACAGTCTGTAACTGTAGAACTACAGAGTGCAGCTATACAGTAAGTGGAGCTGATAAAGTGGACAATAAATTGAACTATTGTGCTGTTTGTTGTTGTTACTGTTCTCTGAAACCACTAGAGAAGAGTTTGAGTGGCATATTAAATGCACTCAGCAGCTCAAAAATGAAGCAGCTAATCATTATCAAAGACCAGAGGAGAGCTGGAGTAGGATCACATGTGAAACTTTTCTTATGATCCCACCATGAAAGCTTTATTTCTTCATCCACTTTCATCCACTTTCGCTACAAAGAAGGCTCTGCCAACAAACACTCATTCAAAGCGAGAGACACGCTGAATTGGAACGAGCCCACAGTCCGCACATTTCTCAGTCTGAGTGTCCGTCTGCGCTCTTTGAAATCCCGCGCATCAGCTGGACTCCACATCTTTGAGCAGCAAAATAGTGATTGAGCGTGATTCTGGAAGACCATCACAGCTGCATCGCTGCCAACGTGTCCGGCAGCATCAACAGGCCACCATATCAGTGATTCGGGAGACTTACAATGAAGGACCATAGTGTTCAACCACGTCTGATTGCCTGAGGAACCTTTTATTAGATGGTTCTTGAAGTTTTTTTGTAGTCTGAAGAGCTTCCACATGGCTGGATCCATTCATGACACTGAATTTTACGCACTTTCTTAATTAAAGACTTTAATGTGCAAACATGAAAAAAATGGTTCTTCAAGGGTTCTTTAGTGAAGACAGTGGTTCTATATAGAACCATCTATTTAGGTTCTTAAATGGTTCTGTGCATGGTGAAATGGTTCTTCAGATTGATGGGGGATGTGTTGTATGTGGTTAGCACCAAAAGCTGTTCTTCCATTGTTACACGCTTGACATTTGTAACAACAGCAGAACCCTTTTTGGTGCTATATAGAACCCTTCTCAAAACATGTATATAGAGAACCATATGCAACACATTCTCAATCAACCTGAAAAACAATTTCCCCATGCAAAGAATCCTTTTTATATATATATATATATATATATATATATATATATATGTGTGTGTGTGTGTGTGTGTGTGTGTGTGTGTGTGTGTATATATGTATATGTATGTATGTGTATATATATATATATATATATATATGTATACAACACACACACACACACACATGTGTATGTATAGATGTATATAATGTCTGTTTATTCCTATTAAGCTTCCAGCAGTTTAGTCCCACCCACTTACACTGTAGTTATAAGGAGGGTTTCAGTCTGGAATGCTTTTTACAGGAGGTGCAGTACAGGGCGGCCAATCAGAACAGACTCATTTACATGTTAAAGGCCCAGTAACTAAAACAGCTGGTAGAGTAATTCCACCCTTTTCTCCAAAATCCCTGTTTAATTCACTCTTTGAAATACGGACAGTCATTCAGAGTGGGTTTGGAGTGAAATGGTTCAGATTTCCTTACGTCGGTGGTGATAGGAACCAGGGGTCGCCATGACTACAACACAAATATAAACCTTTACCATCCAAGTAATGCTTTTTATTTTGCCTTGTGCCCTGCGTATAAATGAACGCAATCTTAAAAATACATATCAGGCCAAAACCTTTTCTCAGGACTATCAAACCAGTGTCTGTATCAATGTATCTATAATTCGCATGATAACTCTTGATATAGCATTTAGAGCATTAATCTTCTCAGACGTCTGGTTCCTATCACCACCACTGGAAACAGCTGTCCTTTAACTTTTATGACTGTTTTGCTGCATAAAAGGACTCTTAACGCTATAATTGGACCGCAGGGATAAAAATAAATGCAAGAAAAATGTAAGACCTGGTCCCTTTAAAAGGCCATTACATTTGTTAGTATTTTGTTTTTTGATTGAAATATTTAAATGACCCCTTCTCTGATTGGCTGTCTTGTACAGTGCTTCATTTGAGAAAGCAGGCCGGGGGGGGGAAACACTCCTTATAACTTCAGCACGAAGGGGTGGAGCTAAACTGGATTAGTTGATGTCGATATGCAAATGTGATGTTTTTGTGACATCACAAAAACAATAAACACAAAACGGGCGCGTCATCGCTTCATCCCTCATAATTACACGTCCTGGCCGTATTATAAAGTATATCGCAAGGATTTAGTTTCATTATGTGGAAGACAAACTTCCAGACTGGAGCGTGGAAGTGCGCCGCTGGTTTCCTCTGTTTTTATGACTCTATGACTTGTAGCCTTGAATGTGAGGCTGTGGTGTCTGTTTCTGACTCACTGCTCTCGCTCTGTGTGCTGTTTGATGAGCTCCAGATGGCTGTGAAGAAACGCCGTGCCTGTTCTTCAGACCGGCCCATGTGTGGGTAGAAAACAAACATGTTTCTTTTATTTGGCCTCAGAATAACTTGAGAAAATGTAATAAATCAACGTGAATGAATGTTATTACACTGTTCCACTTCACACGTCGCTTCGCCAGGTGATCCTGACCCCACAGTGTGAACGCGCTCATCTTCATTTTTACTAAAGAACGTTCTGTAAGGGTTCTTTAGTAAAGAAATGCAGAACCATGTCGAACCACAAACACTCAAAGGGCCATTTGTGTGATTACAGGGTTCTTTGCATTGTGAAAGGGTTCTTCAGAGTGCTGTAGATGGTTACATATGGAGCTTTTTCAAAAAGGGTTCTACATAGCACCAGAAAGGGTCTTCAGTAGCTAAGATATCAACCTTGTAACAATAAAGAATTTATATATAGATGGTTCTGTATAGAACCTTTCTTAAAATGATTCTTTATATCACCATAAACTGTTCTGCTTTTTTGATGTCAAACCTGTAACAGTAGAAGAACCCTTTTCAAAAAGGTTCTAGAACACATTCTCCATCCATCTGAAGAACCCTTTCCCAATGCAAAGAATCCTTTAATCCTACAGAAGGTTCTTTGTACTCATGGTTCTGTATAGAACCATTTTCTTTACTAAAGAACCCTTAAAGAACCTTATTTTTTACATGACTGCTGTGACTGTCCTTTAACACTGATGTGTATAAATTCGGACTGGGATGATGAGCAAAAATGATGAGAACATTTGAGAAATCCAGACAAATTGCTGATAAATATTGATATTTGAATTGTTGAAACCACATCTATATCACAGTTGCATGCTCAGTATGTCTACACTCCTAAAAAAAGACGGTTCTTCAAGGGTTCTTTAGTGAAAACAGTGGTTCTGTATAGAAGTATAAAAACTCAAACAACACTTTGCATGCTTAAATGGTTCTTTGCACCATGACATGGTTCTTCTGATTGATTGAGAATGGTTTGTATGGGTTCTATTCAGCATATTTCTACAACAGCTGCCCTTTCCATCGTGTGAAAGTTTCATGATGAATAGACCAAAAATTTACATTTATTTACATTAAACGGGAAGAATGTTTTTGCTCCTGTGAAGCTGGTTCATTCAAATGTCCAATTTGTGTCCCCAGCGTTTACAGATATATTACACTAAAAAACATGTTCGGGTTACAATTTATTTATATTTTAAAATAAAACTATACGTTATTTTCACATTCTTGAGCCTCAATTTAGCGACACTGGTTTTTAAATCAATCATATAGAATTCAGAGCACCACAGAAGAGCTCGTCCCCACAGTCGTGTGTGAAGCCTGAGGCCGTATTTTGAAGAAAAATACACTTTTTTCTGCTATTTTAACCACAATAATCTAAACATGACTATGGAATATATTATTTAAATGACACAAAGAAAACAAAAGCCAAATAGATGTTATAAAATATATCATGACAGTTCCCCAGGAGTCACTGGTGTCACCGCTTAACAAAAAGTCTCTTATTTTGAAATAAAAGTCACACTGATGACGTCAGTCGACCTCCTTTGACCTGTTGTCTGAGGATCTATGGAGAAAAGCTCATGGTGAGTCCACTGCGTCTCTCAGTTCTCAGAGATCTTCTCATTCAGCTCATGATCTCATATGAAGCTTCTAGCTGATGTCACTGGTGTGACCGACTTTATTCTGAGGTCGCTGTGAAAAAACAAACACAAATGGATTAAATTCCATATTTTAGTGGACGTTCCCTGATGGACAGCGTGTGGTTTGATGTTCTGTAAAATGCATCGATCATTAAAAACGTCTCTGGTGTTTCCTTTATTATGAGTAACACCAGTGACTCCTATGGAGAGACAGAGAAGTGGACGTTTCTGTAAAATGGCCCAGCTAAAATTGCGGAGACTCTTTTCTTTGGACAGCGACATTCCATTATCACAGGGTACTACTACAGTCTTCCAGGGTTCTTTAGTGATGTGGTTCTGTATGGAACTATGAACACTCAAAAACCATTTGCATGACTAAAGGGCTCTTTGAATTATGAAATGGTTCTTCAGACTGAGGGAGAATGTTTTGTATAGGGTTCTATTTGGCACCAGAAAGGGTTCTGCTATTTCTACTTGGTGCTATATAGAACCATTTTAGAAAGGGTTCTAGTTTGTCCTGGCCAGATTTCACGCTTTGTTGCTTTTCTAAGTGAAAAGGCTAACGTGTTCTCCACACTTCTACAGTTGCTGATTATTTACTGAATTTTGGAAGCAAAATGTAAAATGTGGCCTGTGCAAAAGTTGAGGCAGAGTTTATGTTTTAAGTTAAGTGATACTTTATTTAGTCCCACAAATGGGGAAATTCCTCCTCCGCATTTAACCCATCCATGAAGTGAAACACCACATACACACTAGTGAACACACACACTAGGGGGCAGTGAGCACACTTGCCCGGAGCGGTGGGCAGCCCAATCCACAGCGCCCGGGGAGCAGTTGGGGGTTAGGTGTCTTGCTCAAGGACACCTCAGTCATGTGCTGTCGGCCCTGGGGATCGAACCGGCGACCTTCCGGTCACACGGCCAGTTCCCTGACCTCCAGCCCACGACTGCCCCATTAATAGATTTTGTGCCCTAAAATGAGCAGAAATGCTGCCTCTAAGTCTGTTCCTTTGTAGAGGATGTGGAGGCGGATTTTCACTTTTTGAACTGTTTGTTCGTTTGTTCTCACGGTCTGTTAATCAGTTTCTCGATCCTGTGTCCAACAGTAATACAGAACAAGCAACACTCAAAATTTCTCGTTAACTCAATAAAAATTTGCCAGCTAGTTAAATTAGAATATTTGAATAGCCACGTTTCAAAATCGTTCATATATTTTCTGAGTTAAACTAAACTATTTGTGGGCGAAACATACTTTACACTATCACAGGAACACTACACTCTCAGAGATAAAGGTACTAGACTGTTCCCTCCAGGCTCCATCTCAGTGCCTTCAGTCAGGGAACATGACTGAACCATAATCCACTGAGATGATCTGTTCTAAGCTGGACTGACTCCACACACCCCGCCTCGCCTCGCCTCCAGGCTTTTACTCTACTGCTCTGATTTAAAACATTCGGTTATGAAAAGGAACAAATACCAACTTTTCACCTGGAGGAACTGATTTAAGCCCCACAATCAGACCTTAGAACCACTGTAGAACCTTTGAGGGAACATTTACACTGTTTGGACCTCGATGAAGGAAAAATACCTGCACAGAACCTTCATGTCTCACAGTGCACAGACTGTATGGACTGCGGAGGGAACTCTACATTTTGAAGCTAATGGTGTTTACTCACCACATCCGACTCTTTCTTTGAAAAAAGTGAGGAAACTTTTCCAAGATATGAGCTCTTAGGATTATTTCCTGAACTGCCCTATATAACGATGATTATTTTGAACTTTTCTGGGGTTTTTTTCTTTTTGGTCTGCTCCACTTCCTCTGAGCCGCTGCTCATGTTTCACGGCTCGTCACCTGCTCTAGATTTAGGTCCCTTTACCTCGGCTCTGATACCGAGGTCTAAAGCGGATCCCAAGCACAGCTACATAAATCTCTTCCCCTTTGACCTTCTCCATGCCGGATCACTTGAAGGCGGTTTCCCACCAGCTCAAAGGCCGGAGAGAGGGGTCGACCCACCTCCCACTCAGTCTGGACGTGTGTGTGAGTGTGTACGTGACGGCGTAAGAGAGTAAGAGTGTGGGGGCCTCAGTGTGTGAGTTAATATTTATGTGTCTAATTACTCCTCATCCTCTGGCGGTGGGAGCATTTCCTCTCCTCCACTCCTGTTTGGCTGGCCTTTCCCGGAGAAGGTCTTGACCCGCTGATGGTTCTGTCCGCCGCAGACTGCACCCCTCTTTGAAGGGCACACCACAATAGACCGTTCACACACTTGCATTCATTAACATGGAAGCGTAAATAGTAACGTTGAATGACTTATGGTCACTTTGTAAACAATGACCACTGCCCGAAATCCATGTGTTTCTAAATGCACCAATAAATCGAGCAAATCATCCTTACTGGTCCTATCGAGTCTCAACTCGATCAAGCTGAAAAATGTCCAGCTTCAGCTGAAAACCTGTGTTTGCATGAGGTAACTGACCAAAAAAGAGGGCAAAACTGACCTGGAGAATCAAAATGGTCCAGAACAGGACAGATTTGTAATTGACTAACTTAAAATTTCAGGGATTTTTTTTAGTATTTTTGGGTCAATTACAATTACAGCTGCATTTATAAAGTGTTTTCATGTGACGGTCATCACATGCCATATGTTGATATTTTCAGGAGACCCTGAGCTGCTCAGATATGTCATTGTTTTACATGTAAATCTTCTTCTTCTTCTTTTGGCTGCTCCCTTTAGGGGTCACCACAGCGGATCATCTGCCTCCATCTTGCCCTATCCACTGCCTCCTCTACTTTCACACCAACCATCTCCATGTCCACCTTCACTACATCCATAAACCTTCTCTGAGGTCTACCTCTTCTCCTTCTACCCGGCAGCTCCATCTCCAACATTCTTTGCCCAATATATCCACTATTCCTCCTCAACACATGTCCAAACCATCTCAACCTGGCCTCTCTGGCTTTATCTCCAAACTGCTCCACCTTCACTGTCCCTCTGATCTACTCATTTCTAATCTTGTCCAGCCTGGTCACTCCCAACGAAAATCTCAGCATCTTCATCTCCGCCACCTCCAGCTCAGCCTCCTGTCTTTTAGACAGAGCCACAGTCTCCAAACCGTCCATCATAGCAGGACCACTACTGTCTTGTAAACCTTCCCTTTCACTCTTGCTGCTATCGTTCTGTCACACATCAGCCCTGACACCCGTCTCCACCCACTCCATCCTGCCTGCACCCTCTTCTTCACCTCTTTTCTACACTGTCCATTGCTCTGGATGGTTGACCCAAGATATTTGAAGTCATCCACCTTTACGACCTCTTCTCCTTGCATCTTCACCTTTCCACCTGCCTCCCTCTCATTCACACACATGTATTCTGTCTTGTTTAATTGTTTTACATGTAAATACTAACAGAAATTTGATGTCTTTATGAATTTGGGTCACTTTTGATCAAAAATGTACCTAGCGCCTGCTAAATGTAATATTTTTTAGACGACCGAGATCTTGAAAACAGGTGCAGCTGTACTTATCTTTTCAGAAATGGTTAGTCTGGAGTGTCTGTGAGCTGAAAGTAAGGCAGACATGGTTTCCTTGATTTTCTGTCCTCTTGGATTCATGCTGAGTGCTAAGACTCTGATGCACAGCAGGGCGGGCTTTATTTTTAATTACATATTGAGATGCATATTTAATATCAGATATTTTTAGAACTCAAAATCAATGAAAGCTGAAAGCCCTTTGTTTATAAAATGAGGCTAAAAGCAGAGATGTAGTGTAACAGTAGCGAGTGGGTTTTATGTGATTTTGGAGCTGATCTCTGGCTGATGGACGGCCACAGGTGGATGAAATCACTCTGGATGGTGAGTCGGAGTCTGATTGTGAATCATCTTGCTATTTTAACCCTTTCTTGGAAAACAGCAGAGCAATAATATCAGGATTTTAGGTGATTTTCCAGCAGCCAAGTTGCACCAGAATACTTGCAGCAGAAGACAGAGTCCACTGCGGCGGATGAGCAGGATCATATGGACAATCACATTAGCCTTTCGTCCATGATGGGTCAACTACTAAACAGTGCCCTCCTATTGGCCACTCTGAGACTGAAGAAAGACCAGCGATCCTCCGTTACCGCTCTGTTAAACGGTGCTGACAGAAGTTCAATAGTGCTACTATTTCCAACTGGACATGAAGACGCAGTGACTGTGAGACTCTCTGTTCCCTCTCTGGTAGGATGCTTGCAGGGTGGGCTGGAGGCATTTAATATGCATGCACTTCCATCATTAGTACCGAGCAAATGCAGTATGACCCCCCCTCCCCACTCGTGTCCTGCGCTAAAGTCCTGTAATTGCATTTTTGGTGAGGGAAAACCACTTTACCAAGCAAGCGCTGTGTAAACAAGCATGTGTTTATTTATTAAAGGACTTTGTCTTTGAAAGGCTCCATGCTGGGAAGTGTTGATGAGGTTTTCCTTTGAGAGAGCTAAACATGAATTTCAAACGCGTGCAGGATATCTTGCAGCCATTATGCTGACAAAATGGAATCATAATAAGCCGCGTTCAGATGCTGGAGTGGACGTAGTGGACTGTATTTTTTGGATGGTGCTTTAGATTTACTGCTTGGATGTTCTCATGGGGCTTAATTGAGGTCATAATCTGTGTTGTGACTGCAAGAACAATTTCCTAGACACTGATTATGCCTAGTGTTGGACTGAGTTGCAGTGCCGGTGGAAGTTTGTTTTAGTCTATGACTAGTCTTAATCCACAAAAACCACCCAAAAAAACAAGTGGAAATCTGCCAAAAAAAAGAAAACTGACAAAAAAAATCATCCATCATATTTATACACACAACCCCGTTGCCAAAAAAGTTGGGGCGCTGTGCAGAATGTAAATAAAAACAGGATGCAATGATCTGCAAATCATGTAAACCCTATTTTTGAAGAACAAATACCACCAAGACAACAAATCAAACGTTGAAACTGAGAAATTTTATTGTTTTTTGAAAAATATCTGCCCACTTTGAATTTGATGCTCCATAAAAGTCGGGACGGGGTCCTGTTCACCGCTGTGCTTCATCTCCTCTTCTTTATCAACGCTCTGAGTGTTCGGGAGCTGAGGAGACGCTGCTGTAGCTCTGAAAGTGAAATGTTTCTCGTTCTTGTTTGATTCAGGATTTCAGCTGATCGTCAGTTTCAGGGGCTCATTTTTCATATTTTTGGTTTCATAATGTGCCAAATGTTGTCAGTGGTGACTGGTCTGGACTGCAGGCAGGTCAGTTTAGCACCTGGACTCTTTTAAAACAGAGCAATGCTGAAAAAGACGTCATCTGGATGGCAGCATATGTTACCAAAACATATATATATATATATGTATATGTATGTATATATGTATATATCGTTTTGCAGTTTGCATGGGTGATGTGCACATCTGTGAAAACACCATTACTGCTGAATGGATATATATGTGTTTTGGCAACATCTGCTGCCATCCAGACGACGTCTTTTTCAGAGAAGGCCTTGATTATTTCGGCAAGGCAATGTGAAACCACATCCTGCATTCATTACAGCAGCACTGCAGTCCAGACTGGTCACCACTGAAAACACACACACACACACACACACACACACACACACACACACACACACACACACACACACACACACACACACACACAAATATGTAATTTTTGTGTGTGTGTGCATGACTGACTGTTCAAGTGTCTGCTCCTGAGCTTTTTTGTTTCCGATTCACTGTCGCTTGTTCTGAGGCTGCATTGCCACAAGTGTCATTCTAACAAAGCTCTGAAACTGCAGTGAAAGGCTGAGGTTAAGCCTATGGCCTGAGTTCATGTGTGTGTAGACACTAAAGCCATTAAAATGTGCGCTAATGAAACCAGAAACCTACCTTAGCAAGCCTGCAGCCGTGTACTGACCTGCCGGGAGTGGGGTGGGGGGTCAAGGGACTGATCTGTAGTGCTTTTATTTGAACAGTTACAGCCCAAAACATCAGCTTAAGCGTATTAATTACACCCTAAATTAACTTCAAACAGGTCAAACATGTCAATTAAATTACTTTCATAAAACACCTTCTCCAATTTCATAAAACACCTTCTCCAATTTCATAAAACACCTTCTCCAATGAAGGTTCCTAAATGCTTCTTAGTTTTGATGTACCATATATGAAAAAAGAAAAAGGATTCTATAGCAAAAAAAAGGTTCTATAAAGAACCATGAACACCCAATGAACCCTTTGCAAGATTGACGTTTTTGTTTAAACATTTCTCAGATTGGAGAATGTGCTATAGATGTGTTAAACATCCATCCATCCATCCATTTTCCAAGCCGCTTCTCCGTCAGGGTCGCGGGGGGATGCTGGAGCCTATCCCAGCAGTCTTCGGGCGAAAGGCAGGATTAAACATGTTAAACATTATTTTTGTATTTAGTAACTGATATTACTGAAAAGCTGAGTTTGTGCTGAAGAAGATCTCAAACAGCTGTCAGTCCAGCTTGATATTTAGGTTTCAACCGCAAAACAAAAATTATACTGATGAAAATAGACAAATTTTGACTGAATTCTCTTTGAATTCTCTTATTGTGCTCACAATCATCATATTCATATTCACATATGGCACAGCTGACGTTACATATTATACAAAGGTTAGTTCTGGGTACGCAAGCTGATTGGTTGAGAGGTATATTTCACCATAACATCACGATTTTTCACAGACACTGTCACTCCACTGAGACACCGTTGCTTAGCAACGACTCTGACAGCTGTAGGAGGCGCTCAAGCCATTTGAACGTTTTTACTTCTTACTTTGCCACAAACAGAAAACGGACGCCGTTTAGACCACATCTGACCGACAGCCGATTTGGTCCGACTCTGAAGACGAGACGACACTAAATTCCAAACTGTCGTCACCACTGAGCAGCTTTTCAGTCGGCAGCTGTGACAGAAGAACAGCTGAACAACCTGGAATCAGCCAGAAATGAACCCAACACCATTCGCCAAACTAAACGGGCAGTAAGAAGCTTTACAGACCGGCTGGAACAAAACAACATTAATACTGATCTGGACAAACTGACCAAACTGAGCTGAACCTGATATTGGGTCAGTTTTACGGCTCAGTCTGATTTGGTCCGACTCTGAAGATCAGACACGTCTGGCGAATGGTGTTGGGTTCATTTTTGGCTGATTCCAGGTTGTTCAGCTGTTCTTCTGTCACAGCTGCTACTGAAAAGCTGCTCAGTGGTGACGACAGTTTGGGAATTTAGTGTAAGGAGGTGGAGAACGAACTGCCGGCTGAGCAGCGAGTGGGCGGAGCTCGTTACTCTGACGTAGCACCGAGCTGCTCGTTAAGGAGCTCTAATTAGGAGGAAGGAACTGAACATTAAAACATATTAAACGCCGCGTTCACGGCCAGTTTATTCATTTCTTACTGTATTTATTTAACTGCTGTATTAAAGCAGTAGAGCACTCGAGGAGGGAGTTATCACCAATAACATCACGGCTGGGATGATCTACGGCCACCAAACCACAGCCGGGATGGTATTTCAGGATAACACACTCCCTCTCAGGATCTACTGCTTAATTGTTCCACGCTTTGCCTGCTGTTACCCGTTTCCATCGGAAGGGTCTCAAAGATGTGTCAAGATGGTCACCTCTAGTCTTAGGCTTAGGCTTTAAAGGGTTAAATAAGCATCCATAGATTCTTTATTGAAGCAAAAACGGTTCTTCTACAGAGCTCCGAAGAACCCTTTTTGGCACCTCTATTTGTGTGGGTAAATTGAAGGGTATCAAAATTGTTCCATTCCATCTAATCAGACCTCACAACACCATAACCATGTTCCACTCTTCTCTGTTCTGCGTCAGCAGGTAGCACGGTAGCCCTTAGCCTTACCTGATCAAAAACAAGCAAACCCAAACCACATGTGAGCTTTCCTCGGGGTACCACTTCGGCAGCCCCCTCTCGTCTCTCCTGCCCTCTGTGGAAGTATGCAGAGGGCTCTGGGGTCAACAAATTCACTGCCATAGAAGTGCTGCTAGCGAGAGCGGCCCCGTTTGATCCCAGCACGCCGCTTGTCTTTAATAAATTAAGCAGCAATCGAGGATATTTACTTTGGTTGGAGGCTGTTTGAGCCGAGATCATTAAATGGCCCACTTCTATGGTTTATGAGGGAAATGAGTGCTTTTCCCTTCATTTAGGAGATTTCTGCTCTCTTATGAAATCGGCGAGGGCTGCGCAGGGGGGCCAGTCGGGGTCCATGATCCTGCGTCTCTCTTTGACAATTTCTGAGAATAAAAGCATATTAGCTTTTTTATATGTAGGGCTACATTGTGGGGAAGGGTAGGAGGGGGTTTATGTTAAACTTCAAAGAGGTTAGTTGAAAAGGTACACAAGAAAGTCTGCTGCGCTCTTTTTGCAAACAGAGCATGTGATGAAGTGGTCACCAAAAAGTCGGGGGTGGGTGGGCCAGGGAAAGAGTTTGCATGGAGTTTCAAAAGAGGAAGACGAGGTGATTAGTGGTGTGATTTGGCATGAATGACCTCTACCTGCACCTGTCGCTTTGGCTACGTTCACACAGCAGGTAAAAGTGGCCCAAATCCGATTTTTGTCATTTTCGTATGCGACATGAGTCTAAACAAGTGGCTTATCCAGAGGTAAACAATCACAACTGCCAACGAATGCCAGTCGCTACAAGAGGATCAGCTTCATCTTCACCAGCATCACAGGAGCCATCATGAAGCGTCACTGACCGATAGCTGGGCTCGTCACCCAGAATTTGCTCGTCACTTATTCGGTTCGTGTCCTCGGATTCTTTAAACTTTGCTTTCAGACTTTTGAACTTTTCCTTGATGCTGCAGCTTCGTTCTCCTGCGGCAAAGTTCAGCCTTTCAGGTTTTGACAAGTGCCTTCTAATTTTTTGTTCAGAAACATGAGCTTAAATGTTTGAGTCTCAGCAGCGCGGAATTATTACGAATGTTCAGTTGGATTGACCCAAAAGTTGCATGAATTCCGATTTGGCTGTTCAGACTGAGTCGGATTGCTATACTCATGATTATTTACCTCTGGATGAGCCTCATGTGCATGTGCGTCAGTTTAGGAGCTGATCTATTCAGACTGATATATAAATATATCGGTCACGTTTAAAAGGCCTGACTGGTACAGCTAACTTTGAACTCAAACCCAACTCAAACCTGGTCGCCCACAGGGCTGGAGTATCGAATTCCAGACATTAGCGGGTTTTCCATGCACCTCTTTTTAGCAAAAAAAAAACCCTTTCGAAATTCGATTAATTGGTATAAAAATAATGTTACACTTGGGTGAGATGAAAGTTGGTTTATCAATAAAGGAGAAATGCGAAAAATAGTGATGGAAGCAGATTTTGCAGGAAAGTGTTGACATAGAGGGAACCAAAGTCATTTGGATGGCGCTACATCCAATCGGAACTGTTTGCTACGGTGGTGTTCGCAGGGATTTGGTGGGCAAAGGCCAAGTGGAACACCGTGTTCGGCACTTATTAAGCTCTACCATCTGCTCGACTCTTTGAACAGATGTCGGAACAAAACCCTCTCTAAAATGGCCAATTTACTCCAGCAGCACTGCTGTGTCTGATCCACTCAGACCAGCACAACACACACTAACACACCACCACCACGTCAGTGTTACTGCAGTGCTGAGAATGATCCACCACCCAAACAGTACCTGCTCTGTGAGGGTCCATGGGGGTCCTGATCACTGAAGAACAGGGTAACAGAGTATCAGAGAAACAGATGGACTACAGTCTGTAACTGTAGAACTACAGAGTGCAGCTATACGGTCAGTGGAGCTGATAAAGTGGACAGTGAGTGTAGAAATGAGGAGGTGGTCAGAACGTTAGGCCTGATCTGTGTATGTATGTATGGATGGAAGAGGCAGCTTCTTTGTCGTTTCTTATAATTTGTACCCTCCACTATCACTTTCTGGTTACTGGGACACTGCGAACAGCTGGCTGTTATGCTGGGCCCCTTTGATCTGGTAATTAGCCATACAGGAACTCCTGCTTTGAAACCCAGTATCCAGGCAGCCCTCCATAGCTGTAGCGCTGCTTTCATTCTTTGCCAAATCAGTGTTTCTGTGGCTCAGCCGTTCGTAGTGCTCTCCTAATCATACCTTGAAGTCGTCGTTTGACACCTCGTTAGCGTTAGTCTAAGCGTCTGCGGTCAGTACTTGTTGGGGAACAGCGCTGGGGTCCTGAAACGACAGAGATGAGGGCTTCCTGAAGGCCGAACGTGACTCTGCACGGTCACCATGACTCACAAAGTGGCGCACATGCTGCACAGATGAGATGAAAGCAGCATTTTAATTACGCTCTGCACACGCTGAGCATTTTAATGCAGACACAACGTCGTCATTTACAGCACAATGGCTGCGAGCACACCCAAGAACACACTCTCGCTCTCTCCCCGATTTGGTGAGATATTTCCTGTAGCAGTGGTTGATTCCACAGGGCTGTTTTTCATTATTTCTTATTATTTACATTACAGTGTTTTCTACTTATAGGTGCAAGTAAACCAAACACTGAGGGGAAAAATGAATGGCTGTGGCACTAGATAATAATTTAAAAAACAGTGCTGGACAGTAACTGAGTAACTGAGTAAATGTAATTAGTTTCTGTACTTTAGTATTTCTGGTGTATCTGTACTGAAGTTTCTCCGTTCTGGACTTTTTCCTTTCACTCCACTACATTTCAGAGTCTAATATCCGACTTTTTCCTCCTACATTTTGAGAAATCTGTCGTTCCTTTTGGTTTCTGTGTTTATAAAAACGTAACATGTCAAAACGAAAGAAGCGCAAAGCCAGAGCACCAATCAGGGCCCAGCGGTCACTTTGTTTAGAGCTGGTTTTGACCTGTTGGTCATACCGACCCAGTGCAGCACGCGGTTCAACGTCAGCGCAGCAGCGTAAAACTTTGGGAGAGTCTGTTCAACATAAATGATGAACTAACCTAACTTTGTGTAAATAGAGCTCAATATAGAAATATGTCCACATATGCAGTCGAGACTGACGCGGCTTTTTTCTGAATTTCTACAAACACCAGTTCATTTTATAGTAAATGAGTTTGGGCTGGTTTATGTTTATGAACAGACGCCTACAGATCAACATAGTAAAGGAGCTCATCTGTGATCCTGAGTTTAAAGCCAGTTTTTATTCAACTTAAACTTGGAACTAAGTTGTAAATAAATCTGAAACTGAAACTTTGCTTGTGTGTAAAAGTGATTTCAGAGCCACTCGGTTCTCCCTGATGGAAACTGTTTACCTTCAGTGTTTTGTGCTTCTGATCATTTTAATAGACGTCAGCGTCACTAATTAATGACCTTCTATTAAAAGACTGGTTTACCAAGAGAGACGCTGGAGGACTTTCACCTGAAATGAGTTCATGAAGCCAGTCTGGTTATAAAAATGATAACAGGACATCAGAGCCAGAATTACTCTTTTAGTACTTTTACTTTATACTTAAGTATATTTGAAGGGAAATACTTTAGTACTTTTACTCAAGTGGAGGTCTAAAGGGAGGAACTTCTACTTTTACTGGAGGAATATTTTACCTTGGGGGTCTCTGCTTTAACTCAGATACATGGATTGTGTTCTTCATCCACTGCTGTAAAAATGACATTAATGATGAAGGCAGCTGACTTTGCTGGTACTGGCTCCTCTTATAAAATAATAAATAACTTCTAAAATAAAATAACTTAAGTGACTTCCCATTCTTAATCTACAGGGTTTAATATGATGTCGGCCCACCCTTTGCAGCTATAACAGCTTCAGCTCTTCTGGCAAGGCTTTCCACAAGCGCATCCCAAAGGTGTTCTATGGGGTTGAGGTCAGGACTCTGTGCAGGCCAGCCAAGTTCTTCCACACCAAACTGGCTCATCCACGTCTTTATGGACCTGCTTTGTGCACTGGTGCGCAGTCATGTTGGAGCAGGAAGGGGCCGTCCCCAAACTGTTCCCACAAAGTTGGGAGCATGAAATTGTCCAAAATCTCTTGGTGCTGAAGCTTTAAGAGTTCCTTTCACTGGAACTAAGGGGCCGAGCCCAACTCTTGAAAAACACCCCCACACCATGATCCCCCCTCCACCAAACTTTATACTCAGCACAGTGCAGTCAGACAAGTACCGTCTCCTGGCAACCGCCAAACCCAGACTCGTCCATTGGATTCCCAGGCAGAGAAGCGTGATTGGTCACTCCAGAGAACTCGTCTCCACTGCTCTAGAGTCCAGTGGCGGCGCTTTACTCCACTGCATTCCACGCTTTGCATTGCGCTTGGTGATGTAAGGCTTGGATGCAGCTGCTCGGCCATGGAAACCCATTCCATGAAGCTCTCTACGCTGTTCTTGAGCTGATCTGAAGGCCACATGAAGTTTGGAGGTCTGTAGTGATGACTCTGCAGAAAGTCGTGACCTCTGCGCACTATGCCCCTCAGCATCCGCTGACCGCTCTGTCATTTCACGTGGCCGACCACTTCGTGTCTGAGCTGCTGTCGTTCCCAATCGCTTCCACTTTGTTATAATCCCACTGACAGTTGACTGTGGAATATTTAGTAGTGAGGAAATTTCACGACTGGACTTGTTGCACAGGTGGCGTCCGATCACGGCACCACGCTGGAATTCACTGAGCTCCTGAGAGCGACCCATTCTTTCACTAATGTCTGTAGAAGCAGTCTGCAGGCCGAGGGGCTCGGCTTTATACACCTGTGGCCAAGTAAGTGACTGGATTCAGTGATTTGGATGGGGGATGCTTTTGGAAATATAGTGTGTGTATATATAAATATATCCACACACAGTATAGACATAACCATATGTTTTGATCTTGAATGCACCTGTTAGATTTAGAAACATCTGAAACAAAATCTGGAAGTCCTCTTTATGGATGACACGCATTCGTTTTCCCACACCTCCGTGCCTCTCGTTCAGTAGGTGGAAGGTATTTCTGACGATATTCAAGGTAGGCTTTTTCAAAGAACCTGGAGAAAGGGGCTGACCGCGCTTCTTGGAAGCGGACCAGGCAGTGCAGCTTGCTAAGTTGGGACACATCTGTCGTACTTCACATGGTTGATTAATGGGTGAGAGAGTGAGGAATGTTGAGCTCACCAGAGAGAGCTGCACTTGCAGCCACACTCACATTGCAGTGAAGCGAAGAGGCACATGCGAAAGAGAGCGGCAGCATTCCGCCAGCGCTGACCTGCGCAGGGGCTCTCTGACGGTGCAGAACGTGCAAAAGATTTTGGCTTAATGTAATTCATTCTGCAGTTGTATTGAGATGTTTGAACACCCAAATTACGTGTTTTGTCGTTTATCTAACTGTAAAATGTTAACGCACCCTGAACACACTTAAATACGGCTTTTCTCCTCGATTTACACCTCAAATTCACTCTGATCTCACTGGAACTTCAGTCTAGCACTTCTATACCTGCACGTATAGACTGACGTACATATTTTATCCATATATTATATAACTGGAATATATATATATACACATACACACTGCTCAAAAAAAGAATAAAGGGAACACTTAAACAACACAAAATAACTCCAAGTAAATCACACGTCTGTGAAATCAAACTGTCCACTTAGGAAGCAACACTGACCATCAGTTTCACAGCTGTTGTGCAAATGGAACAGACAACAGGTGGAAATTATTGGCAATTAGCAAGACGCACTCAATAAAGGAGTGGTTCTGCAGGTGGGACCACAGACCACTTCTCAGTACCTTTCTGCTTTCTGGCTGATGTTTTGGTCACTTTTGAATGTTGGTGGTCTTTCACACTCGTGGTAGCAGGAGACGGACTCTACAACCCACACAAGTGGCTCAGGTAGTGCAGCTCATCCAGGATGGCACATCAATGCGAGCTGTGGCAAGAAGGTTTGCTGTGTCTGTCAGCGTAGTGTCCAGAGGCTGGAGACGCTACCAGGAGACAGGCCAGTACACCAGGAGACGTGGAGGAGGCCGTAGGAGGGCAACAACCCAGCAGCAGGACCGCTACCTCCGCCTTTGTGCAAGGAGGAACAGGAGGAGCTGCCAGAGCCCTGCAGAATGACCTCCAGCAGGCCACAAATGTGCATGTGTCTGCACAAACGGTTAGAAATATATTTTAGTACAAGATATTCACTCACCCTCGATTTGAAGTTTGAGTATTAAAGCTACTCAAAGCAAGAGGGTTTTAGTGTAAAGTCGAAGTGTGAGGTGTGTTTTTAGTCCACATACGGTACTCATCAATTACGCTGTCGCTAGATGCCACACCGTACAGTCTCGAGCGCTGCACTCCCTTACATTACAGCGTACAAACAGTCTAACAGCCTGAGATGCACTCGCTGAGTGTTTCATCGTGCAGTCACATTACAGCTTTCTACACGCTGCCCCACTCAACCCATCTCAGCTTTTTCTTTGGAGACTGAAACAGTGACTCATTGCGTTTATAGCAGAGGGTTTTTTTTGTTCTCCGCTGCCCAAAACACAGGAATGCATGAAAGAACAGCCAACTGTGTGGAAATCCAACACGAGCTCTGCTGTTACGTGTTGAGACCTCAAGCCAAGTGCTTTATCACTCTCTTCTCAGTGACAGCTGTCCTTTCAAGCGGGGAAATTTGATCGTAGCCAAAAAGGTGCTGAAATACGTCTCTCAACATAAGGCACACATTGTTGGAGGTTCAGCTTCAGTATGCTGTTTTTTTTTTCTTCACTACATACGTTCCCATACATCAGCATCATTTTTTATTTCGGCCCTTTTTGTATTTAGATGTCCACTTTACTAGGTACATTTAACCCTCTACTGCATGCGTTATAACAGCAGTTAAAAATGATCTGAGTCACTTTTATTGCAGAAAATTGACCTGATTACTGAATTCAAATCTTTTTTTTTTTTTTTTTTTTTTAATAATAATGTGCGCAGGGGTCCTTTCAGGGTATGTTGCCTTGGGGCAACATTGTGCGACAATGGGATGAAATTATATAGATCCATGTTCCCTAAAGTGGTGGCTTGTGGCTTGTGACTGTCTAAATCCCTTCAACTGTCGCACAGTGTTGCTTCTAGGCAACAATCATTCCTACAAATTTACACAACCTAAAAAATATACTGGATTTCAAAAAAGGAGGTTTGAAAGTGCCCACGAAGAGATAGTATGCATGCTTTTTTACTGGCTTACTCAAAGTCTGCCTTTTACTCTAATCCCTGCCAGTGTCCTTAAATATGTATATCATTGTAAAGTGAGGAGAATCCTTGTTGCCCTGAGGCAACATCATGCAATAGGTTTCTGCTTATGGCTCATTGAAACGAGCCATATTCTGTAAAAAGTGTAGGTTTAATAAAACAACATTAAGATTTAGGGTCACTCAAAGTAAAAGGATAGCAGATTTAAACAGCTGTTAGCGCTGGCTGGTTAACGCAGCTGGTTAAAAAACTCACATATGTTGTCCTAAAAAAACTGACAAAATGAAAAACTACCGATGTTTATCAGATGGAGAGGATCCTGGTTTCTGCCGCCCAATAAGCCATGTTCAGTTTCATTATTTTCTATGTTTGATATGCTCACATGACACGCTATTGATACTTTGATTGGCTGCTTCATGAAACTTGTTTCACAAAGTTTACAACTGTTGCAGCTGAGTTTCAAAGTTGCAGGATGCTTTATATTATGCAACTCCAGCACAAGTCAGTTTCACTTAGGTTTCAAGCCAAGGTTTCACCGTGTGTATCCAGCGTAATGTTTCCCGATGTGACTGATAACATTGTGTTTCTCTATAATGCCACTCAAGGGCCCAGTAAAGGCCTAATATGACAGGACAATGCAGGAGAGCATCTAAAGAACGCTGAAAAGAAGTAAGTGAATCTTCAACATTACAAAAAAAAAAAAAAACACCCTCTTTCAGTGTGAGAAAAGAAATCTGGACGCTTGATCTACAGAAGCCCTGGCTGCGCTCCTACCCTGGACAGGACTGAGTGGATGAGCGAGGTTGAGGGGTGGGAGGGGGGACCAGGGGGCCGGACTGCAGGAGCTGTGGAGGGAGTCGACAGGCTTGACCTTAATCCCGTTAGAGCTTTTCAAAAGTGCTGCGTCCACTCTGATGTGGAGATAGAGGTGCCCAGCAGCTTTTGTGTGTGAATTCCACCAGTGAGAGGTAGAGAGAGAGAGAGAGAGAGAGAGAGAGAGAGAGAGAGCACAAAGAAGAAAGAAAAACAATCGTAGGATGCTTTAGCTGCTTTTGGCCCTATGGGTGATGTCATAGGCCAGGTCAGCAGTCAGGGCCATGAGGGCTATAAAGGGCTATGAAGTCAATCATCACAAGCTCTGGCCTCATGTCAGTGACGGCTTTGGCTTCTGTGAATGAAACATAGGATAGAATAATAGTGTCAAGGAGTGATATTACACAATCAAATGTGTTCACTAATGTCTGCTTTTTCACTGCCTTTGTGTAAGAGAGCTATAACACAACACCACAGGAATACATTCCACAACATAGCATTTGCATCGCAATGTTTATATTACCAGACTTTTGACACAATTAGAGTTGAGATGTAAACAGAGCCGTTCAGAGCGATTTGGCGTGAAACGCTCCGATCTACATAAACTTACAGCCAGAATCACAGTGGTGGTGATAGGAACCAGACGTCCCCCTCTAAGAGCTCTTCACAGAAAGTTGGTCATGAATCGACTGCCTGATATTTTACACTCGTTTTGTGATGAGCTTTTGGCTTAAACATTTATTTATTTATTTATTGAACACATTCGTGGCGAAGAGATACACGCAAGACATCGTAAAGCCAAAGTGTGCCCAAAGATAAAGTTATTTATTTCAGATTTATGGCGAATTACCCTATGAACATTGAACGTAAAACACTCAGAAGACTCGTGTAGGTTCTCTGGTGGTTCTGGATGGTAAATAAAGTGTCTATATCTGTGTTGTAGTCACGGCGACGACTGGTTCCCATCACTACCACTGTGACGACATCCGAACCACTTCACGCCAAACCCACTCAGGATCTCTCTGATCACGTCTCAGTCGTTAAATTGATGAAATCCTTTTTAACTCAGCCTGAGGGAACTAGGAGTCCACCAGTGCCTTCACGCTTAGCTACCTCCGGAAAGCTGTGAAGCAAGTCGCCTTAAAATGTTTGTTTTTACAATATATGTTTAATGATAGTACCAATGGCTGTATTTGTAGTGCTGACATCACAACCCTTGGTTCCTTTATTTGGATAGTCCACTTTAGATGCTTTGTAGATACTTCATTTACTTTCAACTTACATTCGACTTAATATCTATTACATTGACCATCATTTTCTTTTACTCTAAACCTGCTCTAATCCTAACCTAATCCTAATCCTCAACCCAAAACCTAAACCCAACCCTCACCGTGCTCCTATCCCTAACCCTGGTCCAAATCCCAACCCTAACCCAACCTCTGTTTACAATCAGCTGCTTTTCAACACACAGTTTAATTTGAACATCTGTAGATAATCTATAGGGGGCTATACTAGGCTCTGCTTCAAACCACTCTGCATGACTTCATTTCCATCTGAATGACTGAATTATGCAAAGATTTTGAAAAATGACTCCGTGGAAAAAGGGTAGCCTAAACAACTGCAACACGTGTAAAGGTTCTAAAGTAAAGGTTTTCCATAGAACAGTAATGTAAAGCCACTGTAACCGGGATAACAGTGTTGGCATTAACCCCAAGAAAGTAAAACTTAGTTTACATAACATTATCCACAACTGTGTATAGACTGATGAATTAGTACATTTTTAAAGAATAATTAAAGTAAAAAGTACAACCCCAATTCCAGTGAAGTTGGGACGTTGTGTAAAACATAAATAAAAACAGAAGATGATGATTTGCAAATCCTTTTCAACCTATATTCAATTGAACACGCTACAAAGACGAGATATTTAATGTTCAAACGGATAAACTTTATTGTTTTTTGTAAATATTCACTCATTTTGAATTTGATGCCTGCAACATGTTCCAAAGAAGTTGGGACAGGGGCGTGTTTCCCACTGTGTTACATCACCTTTCCTTTTAACTACACTCAATAAGCGTTTGGGAGCTGAGGACACTGATTGTTGAAGCTTTGTAGGTGGAATTCTTTCCCATTCCTGCTTGATGTACAGCTTCAGCTGCTCAGCAGTCCGGGGTCCCCGCTTCATAATGCGCCACACATTCTCAATGGGAGACGGTCTGGACTGCAGGCAGGCCAGTCTAGTACCCGCACTCTTTTACTATGAAGCCACGCTGTTGTAACACGTGCAGAATGTGGCTTGGCATCATCTTGCTGAAATAAGCAGGACGTCCCTGAAAAAGACGCTGCTTGGATGGCAGCAGATGTTGCTCCAAAACCTGTATGTACCTTTCAGCATTAATGGGGCCTTCACAGATGTGCAGGTGACCCCTGCCATGGGCACTAACACCCCCCCACACCATCAGAGATGCTGGCTTTTGAACTTTGCACTGAGAACAATCCGGACAGTCCTTTCCTCTTTGGCCTGGAGGACACGACGTCCATGATTTCCAGAAACAGTGTGAAATGTGGACGCGTCAGACCACAGGACACTTTTCCACTCTGCGTCAGTCCATCTCAGATGAGCTCGGCCCAGAGAAGCCGGCGGCGTTTCTGGGTGGTGTTGATATCTGGCTTCGCTTTGCATGGCAGAGTTTTAACCTGCACTTGTAGATGGAGCGACGAACTGAGTTCACTGACAGTGGTTTTCCGAAGTGTTCCTGAGCCCATGTGGGAATATCCGTTACAGAATGATGTGGGTTTTTAACGCAGTGCTGCCTGAGGGGTCGAAGGTCACGGGCATTCAGTGTTGGTTTTCTGCCTTGCCGCATACCTGCAGAGATTTCTCCAGATTCTCTGAATCTTTTGATGATATTATGGACTGTAGATGATGAAATCCCTAAATTCCTTGCAAAGGCACGTTGAGAAATGTTGATCTTAAACTGTTGGACTATTTTCTCACACAGTTGTTCACTAAGTGGTGAACCTTGCCCGTCCTTGCTTGTGAACGACTGAGCCTTTCAGGGATGCTCCCTTTATACCCAATCATGACCCTCACCTGTTTACAGTTAACCTGTTCACCTGTGGAATGTTCCAAACAGGTGTTTATTGAGCATTCCTCAACTTTCCCAGTCTTTTGTTGCCCCTGTCCCAACTTCTTTGGAACGTGTTGCAGGCATCAAATTCAAAATGAGTGAATATTTGCAAAAAACAACAAAGTTTATCCGTTTAAACTTTAAATATCTTGTCTTTGTAGTGTATTCGAATGAATATACATTGAAAAGGATTTTCAAATCATCGTATTCTGTTTTTATTTATGTTTTACACAACGTCCCAATGCTTGAGGAAAAAAAAGAGTTGAAAGTCTAAGGCAAAAAGTGAGAAAGCACTTTCTGTCCAAAGGGATAAAGCCAGGTCATTTTTCTGCTTAGGGTCCAGAAATGAGGAGTTTCACTGAAAATAATAAAGTTATTCAAAATAAAAAATAAGCACTTTTTCTTTCAGTAAAATGTCATTGTAGCCCCTATTAATATAATGTAAAGCACGTATACTTACGGATGTTGATTTAAGCATTCATGAACGTCTTATGAAGTGCTTATGTAAGGTGATATGAATGTGTTATGTAGACACCCTTCAAATAAAGTGCTACCAAGCCAAAAAACCTGGAACGTTTGTCAGTAAGAGTGTGCTTTCATACTGTATCCTCGTAATACTGACCTGTCTTTATATCGCAGTCCTCTGCATCAGCTGGTTTCTGTTCTGAGTGCATCATACAGCGATTTATGCTGTGTGTGTCTGTGTTCTATCAGCGGAGGCCTGACCCACTGCCCACCTACTCACTCCCAGCAACACGCCTAAGCCCTGAGAATCACTGCTGACAGGACAAAACGCAGCAGCAACCAGAGGATTATCTCCTCATCTTTGATCACTGCTCTGAATAGCCAGCTGATCTCAGGCCTGCTTCCTCTACCCAAACCAAGAGGCGACAACAATAAAGAAGCTGGACCCAGATCAGCGGTCAGAAGCCACTTATACAAACAAGAGGTCCGCTAGTCTGTTGCCAGAGTGCTTACGCTCAGGGTTTCACCTTTCATCCAGTGGCACCGATGGCTGGTTGACTGGATGAGGGTCCCTTCAGCCTCTTACGTAGCATGAGTGGAACTTGTCTTCTAAGAAGAGGCGCCCTTAAGTTGCTTCTTGTTCCCTGGAATGCGAGTGTGGCTAGAGGGGACAGTATATTTTACTACCCAGTGGAAACAGTGTCACTAATTCTGACGTTCTCTGACTGTATTTTCTGACAGATGTTGAAACCTCTGACAAAGCGAGCGAGGTCAGATTACCCAAAGCTGCTCCGGACTTCCATTGGCTTTCAGTAAACATGCTCTGCAACGTTGTCTCTTTCTGCTGTAAAGCATGAAGGTTTCAACATGACGCTATACCAGTATGATGTATTTTGAAATCTGTAACCTTTGTGTCCCTTATATCAAATTCACTTAAAATGCTGACAAAGTGCAAACGCAGCAGGGGAGCATCCTGGAGTGACGTGTCCTGCTCAGTTGAGTGTTTTCAAGGTCAGTACTTTATTGCTACATTACCTACAAGGTGCTTTCAAAAACTAAAGGCCCTGAAAGTGAACTCAAGGACTTAACAGTTAAAGGGGAGTTGTTTTTTGTCAGATTGTTTTCCAAACTTTCTGCATAATTCAATCGTTTAGATGGGAACAAGGACTGTGTTTGACACTGAAGGTTGCCGTCTCAAAGCCTTGCAACAGACTTCCACTTCCACAGAAAATCGGAATCTTCTGTCCCGCTCCTGCCCACAACCAAAACATTTGCCCTGTTCCCGCCCACAACAAAAACGTTCTGTCCCACTCCCGCCCACTTCCACAGAAAATCGGAATCTTCTGTCCCGCTCCCGCCCACAACCAAAACATTTGCCCTGTTCCCGCCCACAACAAAAACGTTCTGTCCCACTCCCGCCCACTTCCACAGAAAATCGGAATCTTCTGTCCCGCTCCCGCCCACAACCAAAACATTTGCCCTGTTCCCGCCCACAACAGAAACGTTCTGTCCCACTCCCGCCCACTTCCACAGAAAATCGGAATCTTCTGTCCCGCTCCCGCCCACAACCAAAACATTTGCCCTGTTCCCGCCCACAATAAAAACGTTCTGTCACACTCCCGCCCACTTCCACAGAAAATCGGAATCTTCTGTCCCGCTCCCGCCCACAACCAAAACATTTGCCCTGTTCCCGCCCACAACAGAAACGTTCAGTCTCACTCCCGCCCACTTCCACAGAAAATCGGAATCTTCTGTCCCGCTCCTGCCCACAACCAAAACATTTGCCCTGTTCCCGCCTACAACAAAAACGTTCTGTCCCACTCCCGCCCACTTCCACAGAAAATCGGAATCTTCTGTCCCGCTCCCGCCCACAACCAAAACATTTGCCCTGTTCCCGCCCACAACAGAAACGTTCTGTCCCACTCCCGCCCACTTCCACAGAAAATCGGAATCTTCTGTCCCGCTCCCGCCCACAACCAAAACATTTGCCCTGTTCCCGCCCACAATAAAAACGTTCTGTCACACTCCCGCCCACTTCCACAGAAAATCGGAATCTTCTGTCCCGCTCCCGCCCACAACCAAAACATTTGCCCTGTTCCCGCCCACAACAGAAACGTTCAGTCTCACTCCCGCCCACTTCCACAGAAAATCGGAATCTTCTGTCCCGCTCCTGCCCACAACCAAAACATTTGCCCTGTTCCCGCCCACAACAAAAACGTTCTGTCCCACTCCCGCCCACTTCCACAGAAAATCGGAATCTTCTGTCCCGCTCCCGCCCACAACCAAAACATTTGCCCTGTTCCCGCCCACAACAGAAACGTTCAGTCTCACTCCCGCCCACTTCCACAGAAAATCGGAATCTTCTGTCCCGCTCCTGCCCACAACCAAAACATTTGCCCTGTTCCCGCCTACAACAAAAACGTTCTGTCCCACTCCCGCCCACTTCCACAGAAAATCGGAATCTTCTGTCCCGCTCCCGCCCACAACCAAAACATTTGCCCTGTTCCCGCCCACAACAGAAATGTTCTGTCCCACTCCCGCCCACTAATCATCATTTGTCCCACTAACGGCCGTAACTGTAACGTTTTGTTCTGCTCCTGCCCACACGGCTCCGTCAAGGTGAACTGCCATCCAGTTTCTGACACAGTCAATTCACAAATACATTCTTCTCTGCTGAAATAACACGGCAGTCGTGGTCATCAGGCTCACTGGGAGTAACTTCACCAAACACCATTTATCCCCAGTAAACACAGAGCAGGAATTAAACCACAGCTCGGTAATTTGTGATGTTTTACTGGGCAGCTGTGACCGTCAGACTGAAGGCTCTGCCGTCTCTGTGAGCTGCAAGAATCTGCATGTTGATCACGTGAGCGGCTCCTTCGTGCTTTTTAGAATCTCTTGATTCATTTTAATAGCTTTAATGTTCTAATTTGATATTGTTTATATGTATTTATATATTTCGTGATCACGTTACATTATTTTGGTGGTTTATTAAGCAGGATTTCTTTTCATGTGTATTTTGTCCCACTCCCGCCTGCAGTTGGCTGGTTCCCACCCACTCCCATTAGTCCTGGGCCACAAGATATTGTGGCAGGTTCTGCGGGAATCCGTGCGAGTGCAGACCTCTGCCTTGCAGGCTCTGATGTCTTAAGTCAGTGCTTTAGAAGGCAGCGTTGTTATGAAGGTACCTGCAAAAAAAAAAGCATTTGAGAGGCACTTTGAGGCAGCAATTCGCCACATTATTGCCAAGATATGACAGCTCGCTGTTAGCGTGAGATGTTATGATCTTTTACTCAGAGAAAAGCACAAACTAGTCTCTCTCTTCCACTGACTCAGTGCTGCTGCTTTCTGCTATTTTTTCCTAACTACATCTTTGTCGACACAGAGGGTTATGGGATACGTAAGGCAGAGAAGGATACATTTATGCTGCATACCAATATTGGCCCAAATGAGGACCCTCAGCAGGTGATTGGCATAAGACTGGGTGCCCTCCTGCCTCACAAAACCTTCTTCAAAGTGCTGGTACCAGGAAACTGGGCTGTAACTTCTCCCACTCAAATATAGCCGTTTTCTTTACTATCCAGACAAGTGAACCTGCCTGATGATGGGAAAATAGAGGTGAAATAATGGTGAAGTGGTTCTGTTTTGTACTCATTTTCCTTGCAGTGCCCTGCATGTACATCTCTGCTGTGCATGTACCCCATTAATATTATGCGCTAGACAAAAACTTTGTTGTGAAACTGTCAAACAGTGTCACAAGCATCAGGCGGCATATTCATAGCCATTTCTTATAAAAACTTCCTGTGATGTAATTTTTGACCAGACAGGAACCAGACTTCAGCTGTCTGGTTCCCGTCCCGACTGCTGCTAACAATTCCAGACTCTGAGAAAGTTCCTCTAAAACGGAACATTTCACAGCAAACCAGTCGGAATACATTTTACTTTCATCCTAACTGTTGAATTACGCAGGAATTACGAAAAATCAGTGAAATTCCGCCTCAAACAAAGAGACGCTTGGGAGTTGTACCACTTGTAAATCTGAACTAACCCTTTAATGCTGAAGCCTTCTAATGAATTCAATTCATTTCTGCCTTTTAATCTTTATTTCTGCTCTTCTGTCTTAATGAAGTGATTTTGCAGTGCTGTTTAGAGATGCATCGAAATTCTATCCGCTGAAAAATTCCAGCTGGTATTTCCGGCTGAACTTGGTCATAAATAGCACTTTTGCTTTTCATCCTGAAGAGAAATAAAGGCATTTTAATGCGTAGCAGCACCATTATTTACCTCTATTTTCCCATCATCTGGCGGGTTCACTCGTCTGGACAGTAAATAAAGCAGCTGTATTTGAGTTGTAGTGGTGGCAGTTTGGCTTTTTGCTGCCGTTATTATGAAGAAATCTGAGTTTTTTTTTTGACTGAACCGTTTCACACCAAACCACCCTGAACGTCTTTCCGCTCTGTTTGTCATATTTACGAGAAAAAAAGCAGTTTCTCACAGAAATTCTGACGCTGAGCTAATATTTCAGTTCATTTTAATTGTGACAAACATTAGATGTTTGTTTCCTTCACTCTGTTCACCCCCCACACATTCATATTACACATGTGGTGCTGGGCTGAACCTGCGGGAGTAAAAGTGTGGAGATGCTGTGTCCTTCACTCTGTTCTCCACCTACATGGCCTGCTGTTAGTGTGTGTCTCTGTGTGTCTGTGTGTGTGTGCATGTGTGTGAGGGTGGACAACATGGACAGGCTGCTGACTGGCTACAGCTGCTAAAGTAGAACCCTATTGTTATGGCTGTATTGATTTAATAAACAATAATGCAGTGGGTCCAGCAGACCACCGAATAACAACACATGAGGTTAAGAGGGAACGCCTCAGAACATTTTCAGGTTTGAGAAAATTTGAAAACATGATATACAGCAAAAGCAAAGCGGGCACCATGTGTAATATAGAACATATAAACAAATATAGAAATATAAACATTCGCAAAAAACAAACAGCCAAACAAAATCTCTTGCTTGGACGACCAGCCATTCTCTGTTGTTGAGGATGCTGGATTTCATTGACACACTGTTTTCTTTGTCAGCCTTCAGTCCAGTTTCTGAGCGCTGCATTTATTATTGTTCTTATGAAACAAATCAGTAATAAGTGTTTCCTTAACATTCCTTGAATTCTTCTTTGACTCTATGCTTAAAACTACTTAAAATCACAGGGTATCTAACCGCATTGCACATCTTTTATCCACTGATAGGAAACACAGTAGTATGGAAAAACTCCAACATGCTGTTTCTGTTCTACGCCAGGCCTAACGTTCTGACCACCTCCTTGTTTCTACGCTCACTGTCCACTTTATCAGCTCCACTTACTGTATAGCTGCACTCTGTAGTTCTACAGTTACAGACTGTAGTCCATCTGTTTCTCTGATACTCTGTTACCCTGTTCTTCAGTGGTCAGGACCCCCATGGACCCTCACAGAGCAGGTACTGTTTGGGTGGTGGGTCATTCTCAGTGCTGCAGTAACACTGACGTGGTGGTGTGTTAGTGTGTTGTGCTGATAAGAGTGGATCAGGAGTGCTGGTGGAGTAATGAAAACATACAGCTGAATTCTGGGAGAACTGACAAAATGGTCATGTAAAAATGAATCAGGGCTATTTTTGATGCATAAATCCACATGTGTTTTTATGATGACCTCAGAGGGAACAAAACAAAAAGACAAGCAAAAGATGGGGCTTTAAAACCTCTTCAGCTCCTCGGGACCACCGGTGGGTCCAAACCACACTTCTTCATGTTCTCCATAACGTTCATCTTCCATGAGCTCCATTCAGAAGCTGGGCGTCGTGTGATGCTGTAGCTCTTCTCTCCAGTCTAATAGACGGTGATGTCATTTTAAACCCTTATAATAAAAGAAGCTGAACTCAGTTTGTTTTTCTGCTGAAAGTCGACCCGTTTTTCCCCAAATCTGGGCTCTAAACTATAAACAGACGGCGTCTCTTCAGTGATCTGCTCTGGAAACATCACTTTTAGAGAACAACACAAAGAGCGGCGCAGATTTTTGGCTTTCAGCAGTGAATTGTAAGCATGTAGTGATATGTGGAGATCATAAAACACACGTTCTGTTCATCTGAGGGGCTTTTACAAAAAAATAATAAATCAAATAAAAATTTACGTTTATTTCATGCAGCTACTGAATAATTTGCCTTACAATTTAAAAAAACTTTACAATCTTGTAAAAACCAAGATACACCCTGGAGAATAAGAGGTTAAAGGAGGCGTTGCAAAGTGTCCCTAAATATGTTAAGTAAGCCATTATTAATTGATTATTTGATTAAAACGTTCTACCTTCTTCCTCTACATATGGACCTGGGCTGTTCTGTAGGTCATAGCATGCATACAGCAGCACATGCAGGCCTGCCTCCCACACGGCTGCATTGTGCAATGAAAGTGTTGCAACATTTGCAAGCAGCTGGTGAGAAAGCGAGAAAGGATGAGGGCGACTGAGCGAGTTTACAGGAGGTTTCGCCTGAGGAGCCGGCGCGCGTGTCCTGTGAGATTCTGGCCCGGCATGTCAGCAGCAGTTTCTTATGCAACGGCAGCAGCGATTGCTTTAGTGCTATTTCCCCATCGCAGAGCTGGCTCAGTCAGAACTATGAATTTGACTGTCTGCTTTCAAGTGCAGAGATAAGAGAGAGTGCCGGGGAGAATCCAGAGCCAGGGAGGCACACGCTTCACCCGAGTGTGAATCAGGTTCATCCCCGGGGCAGAGTCCTCAGAGATCCTTCTGGAAGGAATGGTAATTTACTAGCTTTTCCAACGTGATGCTTGATTTAGCAATTATTTATAAAATACTGCAAGTGACAGACTATATCTAGTCAGCACGTTTGCAAAAGCCCTTCTCAGATTGCATATTTCCCCTTGCAAGAGCACATTTGTTGTGTATTCTTCACAATAAATCATACTTTTTATTTCTAACAAAGCATTCAAATAAAAAAAAAGATATTTGAAGAACCATGAACAAAAGGTTATTCATCACAGAGAAGAACCGTTTATGCATTCAGATATGCCCTTGTTCTGTATATTTCTATCGCCTTTATTTAAGGACCCTTCATGAAGAATGAACCAATAGAAATGGCCCAAACTTTGTGGAATAAAGATGCTGCATTAAAGGGCTTATATCTTGTATATTACATTTTTTCCATACACTCATTGCATTTATAAAAGTCATAGCTCTGTTTTTTGGCATTAGCTGTTTCCAGCCTTATGTTATCCCTACTTAAAGACACGTACACTATTTTTCCAAAAGTTTTCACTCTCCCATCCAAATCACTGAATTCAGGCGTTCCAGTCACTTCCATGGCCACAGATGTATAAAGCCGAGCCCCTAGGCCTGCAGACTGCTTCTACAGACATTAGTGAAAGAATGGGTCGCTCTCAGGAGCTCAGAGAATTCCAGCGTGGTACCGTGATCGGACGCCACCTGTGCAGCAAGTCCAGTCGTGAAATTTCCTCACTACTAAATATTCCACAGTCCACTGTCAGTGGGATTATAACAAAGTGGAAGCGATTGGGAACGACAGCAACTCAGCCACGAAGTGGTCGGCCACGTAAAATGACAGAGCGGTCAGCGGATGCTGAGGGTCATAGTGCGCAGAGGTCACCAACCTTCTGCAGAGTCCATCACTACAGACCTCCAAACTTCATGAGGCCTTCAGATCAGCTCAAGAACAGCGTAGAGAGCTTCATGGAATGGGTTTCCATGGCCGAGCAGCTGCATCCAAGCCTTACATCACCAAGTGCAATGCAGAGCGTGGAATGCAGTGGAGTAAAGCGCCACCACTGGACTCTAGAGCAGTGGAAATCATTAATAATTAATTAATAATTAGACTATTAGCTCAATCAGTCAATCCACACAGTCTGCATATGGAAATTGAGCTGCAACAATAGCACATCTCAAATGTACTATATTTGATGTCATACACTGCTTTTAGAATAAGGCACAGCACATGACAGCCAATCAGAACAGAGGTCATTTACATATCAGTTTTAAAGGTGCAGTAAGGAAAACAGTCATTCTGAGAGATAAAATAAGGTTGAAAAACAAATTATAAAAGGCAAGAAAAATGAAATATAGGGGTTTCGTCAAGGTTTTATTATGAAGCAAGTCTCCTTAATGGACATGTGAGCAGCCAAGCAGAAAGAGTGGACATTTAACTTGTATTTGCTACTGAATAACGACTATTGAAGGATGTCACTGAGGTCAAATCACGGCTTTGTGCGTTCGCAGTCGCCTTATGTCGCCGTGCTTCCGACTGACTTGATTCATATATGTGCTGTGACCGTAAAGCGCAGCGTTTTCAGAGGAACCCACATATGTGCATGTGTGTTTACATTTGCCCTAAATTGCCCTGAAAACATGCCAATAGATCTCTGGCAGTCGGAAACATCATTACATGTAATATCTAGTTTTTGGCAGATGTAATGACCTTATAAGGTCTTTCGAGGAACACAGGCGTGTTTTAAGATTGATCTAGTAGCGAAATCCTTCAGCGTTCTCTATCCAGTCATTTAGAAATGTCTTATTTTTGGTCATTTGGTGAAAAAATATGTCCAGTGAATATTTGACAGCTGGTTAATTTGACAGAAAAAGTCTATAAATTATCATTCAAAAGATCCTATTTTAGGGGCTTAATCAGATGGAAATCCCTAGTGAAGTCACAAAGCTAATGACCTCTGCCCCCAGTTACAGCCGTAATGAGGCAGAGCAGACGATAAATATTTAACTGGGTCACAACACTGAACCCGCTCTCCACTCATCTCATTAGTGAGGCTGGTTACCGTGATTTCTTACATGGGCTTGATTGACTTGTGCTCATCTCTGCAGGCCTCACTCAGATGTGCAGTGACGTGTGTTACACCCTCCTGCATGTTCGAGCATAACACAGCGTGGCATTTTTAAATGTGCACGGAAATGAGAAAAATACTATCACTTCCACTTTTTCTGCCTTTAAATTAGTGATTAAAGGAGCTTCTTCTTATATTTATGGCTGAATTACCGGGCAAAAATGATGTTGGACATTATTGAGTCATTTTAAAAGTGTCCACAGTATTCAGTGCCATGTACAAGACACCAACATGTGATAATGAATATTGTTCAAGCTTAAACATATTTTTATTATATTTATAATGCTGTGAGATTCTCTAGATAGACAAAGCACTTCTTGGATGGATGGATGGATGGATATACATATATACATATATATATATACACACATCGTTATTGTATATATAGATCGCTGTTGTCAGATTAAAATCTGAATGGTAACTTTACAGGAGAAGGAAAAAACCTCCTTTTCTTGTAATGTAAGTCAATGGAACCAGAATTTTTTCCAAGACACTTTGGGCCGTTTATTTTAGTCTGTTCATCATGAAATTTACACACAATGTAAAGGGTAAAAAGTACTTTCATTAAGTCAAAAACGGAAAAATGTTGAAAATTGAGATGGAGGTTTTCTTCTGACAACAGTGATATACTAGTCTTTAAGTCTAAAAGGCTGGAGAACGCTAATGCTAAAAAAACTGAGTTATGACTGTTATATAAATATATATATGCTCTATTTACACAAAGTTAGGTTAGTTCATCATTTATGTTGAACAGACTCTCCCAAAGTTTTACGCTGCTGCGCTGACGTTGAACCGCGTGCTGCACTGGGTCGGTCTGACCAACAGGTCAAAACCAGCTCTAAACAAAGTGACCGCTGGGCCCTGATTGGTGCTCTGGCTTTGCGCTTCTTTCGTTTTGACATGTGACGTTTTTATACACACAGAAACCAAAAGGAACGACAGATTTCTCAAAATGTAGGAGGAAAAAGTCGGATATTAGACTCTGAAATGTAGTGGAGTGGAAGGAAAAAGTCGCCCAGAACGGAGAAACTTCAGTACAGATACACCAAAAATACTAAAGTACAGAAACCAATTACATTTACTCAGTTACTCAGTTACTCAGTTACTGCCCACCACTGGTTATGTGCTATGCGCTTCAGCGCTAGACGGTTTGTGTGGTCAGCTGCTTCGTGGCTGAGCTGTCATTGCTCCTAGATGCTTCCATGTAAAGTTAACAGGGTGGGGGCAGATCTTGCAGGGCAGGATCAAAAACCCCGTTTTAATCAACCTACAGAATTTAGGACGTCTAAAATCGTCAGTGTAACTAATATAATGTAGTAAATAGAAAAAATGACTTTTTCAGTCTTTGATTTCATCCAGAAAAATGAGAGAAAATGATGTGTGGAGTCTGATCGGAGACAGACTGCGTCCCCGGAAGCAGCTATTTGTCACACAGTCTGTGACACAGGGGTCGTGTTTGTCCAGCCTACTTGCGTAATTGTTGTTAATTAGTTGCCCTTTGACACAGACTTATCAGAGCTTATTATGGGTGTGTAAGGAGACCTGCTATTAACACTGACTTATTCCTCAAATGCTAATAGAGCAGAACAAGATAATAAACCTAAACTGCTAACTGTTAACCGGCGGCATAACAGGCGGCCGGTGTAATCCGAAAAGATAACTGAAGCATTTTCTCTTTCTGTCTCTCTTTCATTGCTCTGTTTTTTTCTATTGTTCCATTGATGCTTTATGACCAAAGAGAAGCCGGTCTTTCAATCTTTGCTCTTTCACCGAAGCATACAGGCGAGCGTAAAACAAAACATGAAAGGCTCTATAAAAATAGCCCCAAATGAATTTGCACATGTAAACATGAGGGTTTTGTATTTCAGTGTTTTATGTAATGCTGAAAAAAGCCCAAGAAGAGTCACTGTGACGAAAAGGCTAAATTTGGAAGCCCTTCGTTTTTTTCAGTCTCAAAAAACGTCTCGGGGACGTCCAGGACATCAGGCACAACCCTACTGACAACACATGCACATTGTGTGCCTATAACCTGAAGAGGCGCCTCAAGTTGATTTCTCAGTGTGGAAGCTGCCCTTTCGTTCAGGGGTGAGCTGAGGATCATGGCCTGTTTGGGAATGAAACAGCTGCATTGTTCCTCCGTCCACCTCAATTACAGCACAACCCGGAGCTGCCAAATTTCCTTGGAGAAGGCCATTTGTTGGAGTCGTATCGAGGGGGAAATTCAGTTAGTCATGCTGCGGTTCCTCCGTGACAAAAGACTTTGTTTCATTAGTGGACACCAGGGTGTCCACACAGTAAGTTACAGTGAAGCCAGATCTAATTATGGCGAAAGTGAGTGATTACACCCCTGTATTGTGACGGAGGTCCTCCTGAAGGTGCCGCTCATGCCATGACGTGATGCATCTAAACCTATTCTGGTGGTCGGGTTTACATTTTGCCTGCTAATATTTTATCGACATTGTCAGCATTTCATTATTTTAGCAGACTATCTTAGTAGAACCGCTTGGGAGAACAGGCCTGCTGGGTTTTTCCTGCTTATCATTCATTCTGTTTAATCAGTGAATGTGTTTACATGCACTCACTGGTGGTTGGTTAGTGTAGTGGGTAACACCTCTGCCTTCTACGCTGTAGACTGGGGTTCAGTGCCCCGCCTGGGTAACCACCCTACACTACACCAATAAGAGTCCTTGGGCAAGACTCCTAACACCGCCTTCGCCTACCTGTGTAAAATGATCTAATTGTAAGTTGCTCTGGAAGAGCGTCAGCCAAAATGTCGTAAATCTGTAGTGGTCACTCAATAATCTGATTATAATCGGATTTCTGCAGTGTTCTGATTATTCAAATGGCATACTCTGACCTCTCTGTTCAGACTAAGGACGAGAAATCTGATAAAGAGGCTGGGTTGTAGCGCAGTCATCAGATTTCTCAGTGCTGTGAACTCTTACTCTGATTTCTTTCGGATTTCTCTGTCTGAGCATGTGCGAAAATTGACATTTCTTGTTGGGATAGAGGGGTGGGGTGAAGTGTTGGGGCTACATACAAAAAGTATGCTGACGTCTCGGTAGCTAGCTAACTAACTTTCCCGTTCCACCTTAAATAGTCCAGCAGTTCTGACACCTGAAGCACCAGAATGTAACTGCTGCTCCATTTAAGGTGGAACAGGAAAATTAATCTAATCTACATCCGACTTCAGCTTCATATCACTGGAGAATTAGGGGGGGGTGATAATAAATAACTGCCCCCCTCTTTGAAGGCGTATGACCCCTAAATGTAACTAAAGCCCAGCAGTGAGGAGCTGAACTTTCCCCTCCTCTGCTGTCCCTGCAGACGGGCAGGGTCGCCTACAGAGCGGCGCTGGTAGCTGTTAATGAAGTGATGCTCTTTTATCTGAGGGTCTCATTTCAGAGGGAAGATCAACCACTGCCCCTTATCACTCAGTTCAGAGGCGTTAGGGGGACACTCTAAAACAAGGGGTAGGGATAGAAGTTAGAAATGGGACTGGGCCTTAGACTCTGAGTTTCCATCATCCGATTACTCAAGTGTATATAAACGTGTTGATCGGATTACTGACAAAATCTGATTTTCTCCAATTAGCAGATTATTATGTGCATGTAAATGCACCCAGTATGGTGGAGGTGAGGGACAGTCATGCTGACCACGGCTCTCCGTGCTCAGAGAAACGTGTTTACGCTGTGCTCGGTCTGAGTCCGACTCTCCAAACAGCAGGTATTCACTTTACTCAGTAAATAGTGCCAAAAACAGAAGCTCTAACCTTTTCAACACTTCGTTAATGTGCTGCGATTGGTTTTTGATTTGTGCCATAACAGTTATTAATACCTCGTCTCCCTAATTACCATAATAATTTATCATTTCGCTAAAACGTTTATTATGCAGGTCAGGCTAAGAATTTTACACACTGGAAGGAAAAAATGTCGTGGTCATAAAATGTCATCTTTTATGATATTCATAGAATTTGTTTTGTGTTTTAATATGACATTATAATACATTATAATCAGGCGTAACACTCTGACCACCTCCCTGTTTCTACACTCACTGTCCACTTGATCAGCTCCACTGACCGTATAGCTGCACTCTGTAGTTCTACAGTTAGAGACTGTAGTCCATCTGTTTCTCTGATACTCTGTTACCCTGTTCTTCAGTGGTCAGGACCCCCATGGACCCCCACAGAGCAGGTACTGTTTGGGATGGTGGATCATTCTCAGCACTGCAGTGACACTGACGTGGTGGTGGTGTGTTAGTGGGTGATGTGCTGGTCTGAGTGGATCAGACGCAGCAGTGCTGCTGTAGAATTCGACAGGGATTTAGTGAATTCCTGTTTGTTTATTGTGTTTCACAGTAATTTAAAACTTATGGTTCATGAATTGCCTGTTACAGGGGGCGCAACCCAAATATTAAGTTGAGCCATTTTGTGCTTTCAACAAAAATCAAACCAAAACATTTAATGTCCGTTTATCTTGGCTGTAAATGTGTCTCAGTGTGTGCTGATGTACTAGTACAGGCTAAAAATATAATATAAACAAAAACTCAGACTCTGCTTTAAGCTTCAGCTCAGCTATAGCCGCTTTTCTCGCATCTCCGGCAGGAAACTTTTCCTGAGAAGTGGAACAGTTTCTTGTAAAATGTCTCTCAGTATTCGACTTTTTATGAAGCTGAAGTCGCTTCTCATTTGCCAGCTTCTTGTTTGAATATTCCTGCAATTTCGCCGCAGCTACATTCTGGTGTCTCAGGCACCGTTTAAGGTGGAACGGGAAAATTCGAATGAGAAACTTCAGCTTCGGTACTTTTTAGTGTTTGACAGTTTCTTGTTGCAGATTAAACGTATCAGGAAACCAGCTGGAGTGGCTATACATGCAAATAAGTCCATTTGTGTCCAGATTATCGAGATTGTCTGTGTTGCTATGGTGACCAGCAGTTCTACATTAACTCCAGCGTTTAAGACCATTTACTGTGTTGAAGGATCAGCAGAGCTTTATTTTACTGTAAAGGAGGATTATTTTATTATTACCTACTGATCTGATTCTGATTACATAAAGACATGTGCCACAATTTTAGCAAATGTTTTGAAACTCAGCAGCGAAACAAATCCAGCCCTTCCCTTCAGTTTTTCCATGGAATATCTGTTTTTCTCTCCTTTCTTCTTCGGGTTCGTTTGGCAATGTGCGCAGCTAGGCTGCCAGACAAACCTTGACTTTAGCAACCTGGCTTATCTTCACCCTCTGAAGTGGCCCAAACATGTGAACTTGTAAATAAGACCCCACACCTTCTTCAACCACAACTGCCTATTTTCCCACCTCTGAGCGGCACTGCACTGGATTAGAATAGCCGACCATCAGGTGTAACTCTTTAAACATGCCTGGAAGCCTCCAAACAAACAATCTATCAGTCAATTAACAACCGGGACTAATTGGTCACAGGTGCATTTGACACTTAAAAGCTCGTTAAGCTGGGACTGGAGGCAACAACAGGCCTTCGCAGGCAATTAATACACCAAAGAATTGCCTGTACAACATGGCAGGTTTATAGTGTCATTAGGAAATGTTAATCATATGGCCCAATTAACCTAGACGTGAGGGCTGTGTCTAAAACCTTGCCCTTATTCACTGTAGAATGCACTATTTTTGGGAGTCTTCAGTTTTGGAGTCTTGTCATAAAATATAGCGGCGAAAATCGAGTGAAATCCACAATGGGCTGCAGTAATATGAGCGGATTACCTTAAGCAGCCACGGATGAGCTGTAATAGTGTTGTTAATACAAAGAAACGTCTCAATTGTTGCATAGTAATGAGCTTATGTATGTAAAATTAGTGTACTAATTCCATTTTTTTACATGTATGTTCACAGACTGATCTGTCTACGCCCAGAGATGTGTTCTTGCAAAGGAACTGTTGAGTAAGATTTACAAAATCTTGGCAAAAATCCCATGAAACTCATTGAGAAACTGTAGCACACAATACATTTTGGTCCAAATACTTAAATTCCGACAAGTTTTAATTAAGGCAACTTCTTTTAAGTGTTTTAGTGTTTATTGTCTTGTTATTCTGTGGTCAAAAATCTGCAATGCCACTCATCTATATATTCGATTTTTATAATCTGTTTAATGTGAGTTAAGCCTTGAATGTACTTGAGGCGCTGCGAGTTGAATGAGGGCCTCATCTCGGCCTTCCTTTCTATAATAATGTCCATCTTTTGGATCTCAAAGGAATCTGAACTCCGTGTTGAGACAGTGTCAATATCAAGACATGAGAAATTGAACAATTTAGCTGCACAGATCATAGGAACTAGGCTGGCCTGAAAAAGGTAAACGTTTGCATGAGCAACCATTTAAACAGCTGTTGGCATTAGATGGCTAGTTAAGCCAGCTGGTTGCAAACAGAGTTGTAGAGTAAGCCATGCACTTTTACTTATCACGGCTCAGGCAACTAAGAAACATGACTAGCAGCATTAAGAGCTACCAACCTGGCGTAAGTTCAGTCAGGAAGATCCCATTTTAAACCATCTAATAAACCAGCTTCTGTTTTATTCTTGTCTACCGATCCAGTGAAGACAGTCATCTTTAAAAATGTGTCATAGTTGGCATTTGGTTTAGCTGTTTCATGAAACTTATTTCATGAGGTTGACTTGCTTACATCTGTTGCACCGGAGTTTCACATGAGTTGCGAGATGCTTTACATTATTAACTCAAATGAAATTTTGTTTCACGCAAGTTTCACGCTACTGAGGTTTCGCTGTATAAAGCCAGCCTTAGAGAGGCCAGCCAATGTTTCAGAAATCGCTGGTCGATGCTTCTTATCAGGGCTTTGTAACTTAACCGCCAGATAGACTCAGCACGTCACAGATAAGCCTTCAGCCTTAGGAAGGTCAGCCAGTGGGGACAGTGATTAATAGACAGATAAAGAGAAGGTTGGTGACCCAACACTTCTGCTCTGGAGATACAGTGAGTGGGTCAAGGCTGTAGGGAGTTTTGCCCAACCTGTTTGGAGGGCTTTGCCAGTCCATCGAATTCCTGAACCCACGCCAAGGCCGGAGCTGCCTCTTCATTCACAGGCCCCCCCCCCATGTGTGCATGAAAGCCGGCCATAGTACGCCACCCAGCAGGCCATTCCTGGCCAGAGAAGATTGCTTGTGTTTGGCTTGACTGGTGACTTTCCCAAGTGAATAAAGCACCAGCTCTGGGTCTTCAGCTTTCGCATCCACTGACTGGGCCTGAAAACGTTTTGGGAAGTGAAAACTTCTGGACTTGAAGACATATGGCCACCTCCTTGAGAAAGCAATAAAACAGGCTATTTAGGTCTAACCTAATTACAGTCTAGACATGTTTCTTCAGTACACCCTGAAAGCTGCGGAGAACCATCTGCATTCGCACACTTACCCAGAAGCATTCTTTGGGTTTCCTTAATCCAGACCGCCAGCTGATCAAAAGTCGCTGAGACACTGGAAAATTTATCGTGGAGTGGGAAATCAGCTGGTCAAGTGGATCAAACGGTTTTTTTTTAGTTGCAGTGGCATTCTTATACTTGGTGATTGCTACTTTTGCACTGAGAGGCAAGTTTATTAGGTACGCGTTTGTACATCTACAACTATAGCTGCAAATGTTGCTGCACAGTGTTTCACCTTCTGCCTCCTCCATCAACAGAAATGAGCCATCACTGGCCTGCCTCTGACCATGTACTTAAGTATAAAGTAAAAGTACTAAAAGAGTAATTCTGGCTCTGATGTCCTGTTATCATTTTTATAACCAGACTGGCTTCATGAACTCATTTCAGGTGAAAGTCCTCCAGCGTCTCTCTTGGTAAACCAGTCTTTTAATAGAACGTCATTAATTAGTGACGCTGACGTCTATTAAAATGATCAGAAGCACAAAACACTGAAGGTAAACAGTTTCCATCAGGGAGAACCGAGTGGCTCTGAAATCACTTTTTACACACAAGCAAAGTTTCAGTTTCAGATTTATTTACAACTTAGTTCCAAGTTTAAGTTGAATAAAATTTCACCTCTGCATTTAACCCATGCATGAAGTGAAACACCACATACTCACTAGTGAGCACACACACACTAGGGGGCAGTGAGCACCCTTGCCCAGAGTGGTGGGCAGCCCTATCTACAGTGCCTGGGGGGGGCAGTTGGGGGTTAGGTGTCTTGCTAAGGGACACCTCCTGTCACGTGCTGTGAGCTCTGGGGATCGAACCAGCGACCTTCCGGGCACAGGGCTGGTCCCCTACCCTCCAGCCCACGACTGCCCCATGTAAATTTTTCTTTTCTTTATTTATTTCTTGTAAAATCTCCCTCAAATGAACAGAACGTGTGTTTTATGATCTCCACACATCACTACATCCTTACGACTCACTGCTGAAAGCCCAAAAATCTGCGCCGCTCTTTGTGTTGTTCTCTAAAAGTGATGTTTCCAGAGCAGATCACTGAAGAGACGCCGTCTGTTTATAGTTTAGAGCCCAGATTTGGGGAAAAACGGCTCGACTTTCAGTAGAAAAACAAACTGAGTTCAGCTTCTTTTATTATAAGGGTTTAAAATGACATCACCGTCTATTAGACTGGAGAGAAGAGCTACAGCCTCACACGACGCCCAGCTTCTGAATGGAGCTTATGGAATATGAACGTTATGGAGAACATGATGAAGCGTGGTTTGGACCCACCGGTGGCTCCAAGGAGTATAAGAGGTTAAGTTTGTAGACTTACATAACCTAAAGGACATGTGAATTGTGGTGTAGGGTATCATGGGAACTTTTCTCAGAAACCCTCACTCATTCAGTCTCACTCATCCCACACATGATATAAATTTTAAGATCAAGTGTTTTATAGAGCATCTTTTCGATTTCTGGTCTCTCATAAAGTAGATCTGCTCATAAAACATTAATGCTGCCCTGCGTCTCATGACAGTGGTATTTTGAAGAGGCCGAGTGAGGAAACTCAGGCTTTCTACTCCTTCGTACGGTTACAGGCTTAAGCCGTAGCGCTGGGCTCAGGCCAGCACATGCTGAAATTTATTCCCTGTTTCAGGCAGATCTTTAGGTCAAAACCTGAAGCAGCCTCCAAGGAATGTTTCATTTTGAGCAAATCTGCAAAATATCCCCTGCTGCTCCTTTACAAGGAGTTGGTTTTTAGGTATCCTATCCTAAAAAAGCCTTTCAGATCAGAATGGCACTACTTTCAATGCACTTGATCCAAATGTGTATAAAGATTCTATAAGAAATCTGTAAAAAAATTATATTGTATCAATACACTTTTAGTTTGACAGTGAAAATGTTATGTCCAGTGCTGCTGGAGTTTTTAAACACCTCAGTGTCGCTGCTGGACTGAGAATCGTCCACCAACCAAAAATATCCAGCCAGCAGCGTCCTGTGGGCAGCGTCCTGTGACCACTGATGAAGGACTAGAGGATGACCAACACAAACTGTGCAGCAGCAGATGAGCTGTCGTCTCTGACTTTACACCTACAAGGTGGACCGACAAGGTAGAAGTGGCTAATAGAGTGGACAGTGAGTGGACACAGTGTTAAAAACTCCAGCAGCACTGCTGTGTCTGATCCACTCAGACCAGCACAACACACACTAACACACCACCACCTCGCCAGTGTTACTGTAGTGCTGAGAATGACCCACCGCCCAAACAGTACCTGCTCTGTGAGGATCCATGGGGGTCCTGACCACTGAAGAACAGGGTAACAGAGTATCAGAGAAACAGATGGACTACAGTCTGTAACTGTAGAACTACAGAGTGCAGCTATACGGTCAGTGGAGCTGATAAAGTGGACAAGGAGGTGGTCAGCATGTTACGCCTGATCTGTGTATCTAGTTCTGTGTAACAGTCAGATATCGACCTTCATTTATTTAACATCCAGTCAAAACAGCCATTAAAGACATTTATTTTAAGTTCAAGAAAAAAAGCAGAAAACGTATTTAACAGAAAATTACACAAAGGCCCCGATCAGTCAATCTAATATTCCATTTATCAGTATTTACTCTTTTCAGTGTCCACTCTTCACCTTCATTCCAGCTTCTGTTCTCCTCAGGAGACTCACTTTCAGCTCCTCTAAGAACCTGCAGACACGCCTCCACAGCTCAGTCTGAGAAGCTGGTTGATTTTCTGAAGTAATCAAACCCATTCAGTGGTGCTGAGGTCTGGACTCTGGGGCGGTCAGTCCATCGTTCAGCTTCTTTGTTTGGTGTGTTCGTCTCCTTTTCTCAGTGAGGTTCTTCTTGATCCGCTACACGTCCTTTCAGACCCACATCGCTGAGCGGTCTTCTCACAGTGGAAGGATGGACAGAAACCCCTGTGGATGTTTTCAGATCTGAAGGTGCCAGCTGTAAAGTTTGGTTGAGGAGGGATAATGAACCCTTATTTCGATTGAAAGGGAATCTTAATGCTTCAGCACCAAGACGCACAAATCAGCTCCATAAAGGCCTGACTGGGTGAGTTTGGTGTGGAAGAGCCTGACTGGCCGTCACAGAGAGCTGACCACAACCCCATCACACCCCTTTGGGATGATCTAGAACGAAGGAGTGAAACCCTCTCGTCTGACAGTGTCTGACCTCACAAATGCTCTTCTGGATGAATGAGCACAAATTCCCACAGACACTCTCCAATATCTTCTAGAAGCTTCCCAGAAGAGTGGGAGCTGTTAGAGCTGCAAAGGGGGACCAACTCCATATGAATGCCTGTGGTTTTGAAGAGGATTCCAGAAAAGCTCCTGTGGGTGTGATTGGTTGGTGTCCCAATACTATTGTCCATTTATAAGGCACAACAATGATCTTTTTTCATTTTCTTGAATACACTATTGCAAGAATGGAGGTTTGAAACTGATATGTTGCTGACATAGAAGTTTAATTTTGCATTTTAAAAAGTTTGAAACATTTTTTGAAAGTTTGAAAATTTTTACATTAGTGTATTGAAATCATTTCACTCTCAGCATCCAAGTCTCTTAAGGAAGCAATGCTGCCTGACAAACCTTAGTGAATCTTCAACCTTGACTCAAGTTCAGATGATCATTTGGGTCGTTCTGTTAACAGTCGCCCTTCATGAGCCTCACCGGTGAACATCAGGACAGTCTGAGAGTGACTTATATTTCCGAGCAGGTCTTCTCTGTTTCGCCGGGATATGACAGTGATCTAATCTTAATGAGGACACTATAAATCTGCCTGATGCCTTTCCGCACTCCCTCTCGTAGCTAAGCAACATCATTTAAACCGCTGACGCGCTGTTAGGTCAGCCTGCAGTTCACATCCATTCAGTGATGGATCTCCTTCCTTGACATTGTCTGTCGTGGTTGGGTAGGCAGGTGATGATGTTGCCTTGAATTCCAAATGGCTGCAGTCCAGCAGCGAGCGTCTTATTCCTTTATTCAGGCTGCCGCATCTGGAACTGTTCCAACTCGGAATTTGTTCAGTAATATGTGTGTGTGTGTGTGTGTGTGTGTGTGTGTGTGTGTGTGTGTGTGTGTGTGTGTGTGTGTGTGTGTGTGTGTTTTAATAAAGAACCCTAGAAGAAGCATCTTTATGTGTGGAGAGCCATCACTTTAAGGTGTATATAATAACATATGATATGAATTATGTTTGAATAGTGAAGTGAAAGTAATACCTCTCAATTTCTGAAATTTGAAGAGCAAGAAAAGAAAAGAAAAAAGTTACAAAAAGTAACAAAAGCCTAAAGTAAAAGTCCTTAAGTAAACCTTAAGTAAAGGTCTGCTTATATTCGTATATATATATATATATATATATAGCCCTGCGATGGACTGGCGACCTGTCCAGGGTGTATCCTGCCTTCCGCCCGAAGACTGCTGGGATAGGCTCCAGCACCCCCTGCGACCCTGACGGAGAAGCGGCTTAGAAAATGGATGGATGGATATATATATATATATATATATATGTGTGTGTGTGTGTGTGTGTGTGTATTTATTGCTGTTGTCTGATAAAACATACCTCGTATCTCCAAAAAGGAAGGAAAAAACCTGCTTTACTTTTAATGTACGTCTATGGAACCAGAATTTTTTCCTAGTCATTTTGGGCCGTTTCTTTTGGGCCATTGATCATGAAATTCGCATGCAATGTAAAGAGAAACAAATATTTTTAAATTGTCTCAAAAACTCAAAAACAACAAAAATGGAGATAGGAGGTTTTGTTCCTCATCGGCTTGCGCTGGTCATCCTCTAGTCCTTCATCAGTGGTCACAGGACGGAAAATCTGAGATGTAGAGAAAGCCTTGCACTTCTATCCTTTAACGGCACCTTATCTTAAATTTAATTTCTAAATACATTTGTATTTTAATCTTTAACCTCTTTTAAACCCATCGCTTTAATCATGATTTTAATTTCTAAACTACATTTTTATTTTTGAATTGTCTCTCTGTTTTCTCGCTTTGAACAACCGCAGCCTTTGAAAGGTGCTATATAGATGAACTTGCTTTGCTTTTATGGACTGAGGACTCCAAGTCTGAGCACTACCTGAATCAGAAAGTGAAGTCAACCAACTTCTAAGACTGAACTTTGGAGGTGTGTCTGCAGATTTCTGTGTGTCCCCTGCATTCTTCAGTAAGCTGTAATAAAGGTAAAGAAGGACACACACAACACTCAAACATCTGAGAATGGTACTTAAGGACTATTTTGGCTGGATGACTGAATTTGCACAATTCTATTCATTTTCTCCAACTACAAACCAAAGGGAAGGGAGAAGTAAGCCAGTCTAAAAGGTGATTTAAAAAGTTTCTGAACAAGTTGGTTTCATTCTTTTTTGAATAGCTTTTTTTAAAGGATAAAATTCAGTCTGCACTGATTTAGGTCTAAACTAAGTTCAGCAGTAAGGGGGAAATACGGGGCATATATGACGTTCTTGCTTTTGACTCACATCCTGCCGCTCTTTTATGTGTTTGGCGTAGCCTATTAAAAAACCCTACAACCACACAATCCAGCAGGAAGTTCCTAAAATGTTCAGTGCTTTAAACATAATTAACATTTTTTGAGTTAGTCTGCAAAGCCACAGCGGCCAAACACACATACTTAGCAGTTACTGTATGCTTGAAATGAACGAGACCTTCTCTGGCTGACAAACCGCCAAAAAGCTTGAAATTTCAAACGTTGGATGAATTTAGTTCCACCAGAGGCAGAGAGAGAATTACTGAGGGCAATAAAAAAAAAGACTTTTCACTCAAGACAAGAAGTGAAATTGTGCCAACAGTGTCCTTTCATCTGATCTGAGTCTCTACGGAAACCCCCTGAAAAAACATGTTCGGGTTACAATTTATTCATATTTAAAATTAAACAATGTTATTTTAACAGTTTCACCTCCTTGAGCCTCAATTGAGCAACATTGGTTTTTAAATCAATCATCTAGAACTCCAAGCACCACAGAAGAGCCCGTGCCCACAGTCGTGTGTGAAGGCCGAGGCCGTATTTTGAAGAAGAAAACACTTTTTTCTGCAAGTTTAACTACAATAATCTAAACATGACTGAAATATATGATTTAAATGACATAAAGAAAACAAATGACAAATAAATATTATAAATTATATAATAAAAGTCCCCCAGGCGCCGTGTCACTGGTGTTACTGCGCCACAAAAAATCTCTTATTTTGAAATAAAAGTCACGCCGATGACGTCACTCGACCTCCTTTGACCTGTTTTCTGAGGATCTATGGAGAAAAGCTCATGGTGAGTCCACTGAGTCTCTCAGTTCTCAGAGATCTTCTCATTCAGCTCATGATCTCATATGAAACTTTTAGATGATGTCACTGGTGTGACCGACTTTATTCTTTATCATAAATTAAATTTACGGATGTTCCCTGATCGACGACATGTGGTTTGATGCTCTGCAGTAGCCACTTTGTAAAATGAATTTTTCATTAGAAATGTCTCTGGTGTTTCCTTTATTATGTGTAACACCAGTGACCGGTGACTCCTATAGAACGACCCATATAGTAACTGTAGTTGTAGACATTTATTTTGGGTAAAATGCTTCCTTTTAATTTTTGGGACTTTTTTTTTATATAGAAACATGAAAAATCAGGTGCAGAACTCCTTTGAAGTCAGAATGTAAATCAAGCTACTACACTAGGATTGTTCTTCAAAAGCAAGGACTTGAATTTGCATCCTGCCTCTTTTTCTCTCCACACATTACAGTTAACCATCCAATATCTATGGGAATTCCTGTTGTAGTGGAGCAGTACCTGCGTTTACCATCCCAGTATAAGCTCTTCGCTGTTGTGGCGTGATGCTGATTAGTCCTCTGCTGTATTTGCTGAGCATACATTTTTGCGATTGATGTATTCAGACATTCCGAGTCTTTTCCCTGAGTCTGCATTACATCCTCAAACATGCCTGTCATTTGACAAGGTCCCTGCTGTTGAGCAAACATCAATATCATAAAGCTTTACAAACCCAAGACTCATTAGTAATCCTTCCTCCATAAAACAAACGCAGCCTTTTGTCTCGGAGCTCCTCAGAAGCATGTGTATGTCAAACCCTCTTTAAAATGATAAAGTAGCTCTTGGAAGACGCAGAGGAATTCCATGCCGGTGCAGTGTCTCAACACCAATTAGGCGAGTAGCTATTATCTCCGCTGAAAGAGTTGGCGGACAAAAGGAAGCGAGAACACTCGTCTCCTAAGAGGACGATAAAGGGATCTTGATGGATGTCCCGTCATGTGAAAGAACATCGATCAATCCTGAAACGGCCAAAAGGGGAAGCATGAAAGCCATATTATGCAAACTGCAATCTGACTCGACCTCCTTTTTCCAGGAGGCCCACGTGCTGACACGGTATTCCCAAGAGTTCACATCGGAATGATGAGCGGTGACGCTGGAGGTCCGAGATGGCACGGCTTTGAAGATTCCCCGGCCTCCTTGAAGGAGGAACACCTTCTTGGAAGGGGGAAAGGAAAAAATAGGAAAAAAAGGAATAGGAAAAAAGGGCCGTCACCCTTGCCCACCCCCCTACGGTCCCCACATTGGTCGCTAACAAGGCGTACATCCCACCTCGAGAGCCCTCATTCAAGCTCTGTCACCATTCATAGCCGTCACTTCCTTACAATCAAATGCCTTCAGAAGGTCCCTTTCATCCTATTGTCAGGAGCTTCTCTGTCTCCTTCCCAGTCGGGACCCTGAAGTGGAGGAATAGGCCTGTTAGCATTATCTTAGTCCCTGTCCCTTTGGACCTCTCCATCAGGGGACCGCCCCACCCTATTCCCCCCGCCTCTCTGACCACTTTGTTCCCAGGATCGGTGCCCCAGGCCTGGGCAAATCAAACCCGGAGCAGGCAAAGGAGAGCGGGAGCCACCAGGAGATCCATTGTTCCTCCATTCATCAGCTAGACAAATGCGAGTGGAGTGGACATTAGTGGTCCCTGCAAGGGACAATGTCCACGCAGAGTGGCAGCTCCAACTGAGAGTGGAATGCAGGGTATTGAGCGTGATTTTTCGATTTGTTTTACCGTGTCATCGGTGTACAAAAGTATGATTTCAAGGGTGAACCTGTGACAATTCCCTTTTCATCAGGGTTCATTAGACACACATGGTGCTGCAAGACATAATATAATACCAACCGTCATTAGAATAGAGCATTTTAATGCAGAACATACTTGTAATGACTACAACTTATCAGTCTTGCCGTGTGTAGTAGGTGCATCAGTAAATAGACAATCTGTTTTTTTCCCATATCGCTGTTGTCGGCATAAAACCTCGTATCTCCAAAACGGTGGCTTTACAGGAGAAGGAAAAAACCTACTCCACATTTAATGTAAGTCAATGGAACCAGACGTCTTTCCAAGTCTTTTTGAGCTGCTTCTTTGGGTCCATTCATCATGAAATTTACACACAATGTAAGGGACAACAGGTTTTTCACTCAGTCAAAAAATGGTTTTGTCCCAACAGCAGCGATATTATTCAGATTTAAATACAGAAGTACACCCATCAGGCAGGACATCATGACCACCTCCTCGTTTCTACACTCACTGTCCACTGACTGTATAGCTGCACTCTGTAGTTCTACAGTTACAGACTGTAGTCCATCTGTTTCTCTGATACTCTGTTACCCTGTTCTTCAGTGGTCAGGACCCCCATGGACCCTCACAGAGCAGGTACTGTTTGGGTGGTGGATCATTCTCAGCACTGCAGTGACACTGACGTGGTGGTGGTGTGTTGCGCTGGTCTGAGTGGATCAGACACAGCAGTGCTGCTGGATTTTTTAAACACTGTGTCCACTCACTGTCCACTCTATTAGACACTCCTACCTTGTCGGTCCACCTTGTAGATGTAAAGTCAGAGACGACAGCTCATCTGCTGCTGCACAGTTTGTGTTGGTCATCCTCTAGTCCTTCATCAGTGGTCACAGGACGCTATTTTTAGTTGGTGGACGATTCTCAATCCAGCAGCAACACACACTAACACACCACCACCACGTCAGTGTTACTGCAGTGCTGAGAATGATCCACCACCCCATGGTATCAGAGAAACAGATGGAACCAAGGAGGTGGTCAGAATGTTACATAATGCATAAAGAGTCATGTGGTGAATAAACAGTGAATTCCATTTATATTCAATTTACATTCCTCTGCAGTTTTATCAAATCAAGTTTTATTTATGAAGTCAAATAGTGAGAAATGTCGGAAACGTCATAATAAAATCTCAAATTCTACATACAAACATGACGTTGATTGAAAGTTTAGAATCTGCATTTCCAAAAATGATATCAAATTTAATCATGTTTTTGTTTTGGACGTTGATGCCTGCGTAGCTGGGACTCCTGTGAAAAGCGCCTGTGGGAATATTTATTAATCCCAATTTCAGTTTGCGTGTTGGAGAGTCGTGATGCCAGATCCAGATCAGCAAATCTAATCATCTACATGAAGGGAAATGTGAGTTAACACTGCTTTGTGTGGCTTTTATAAATCTTAATTCTCTTTAAAGGCTGCTTAGGGTCAGGGCAGCTTGTTTCTCAGCATTGGGGGGATTTTACTTCATCAAAAGCTTTTGTGTGTGAGAAATTCTGAGAATCTTAGCTTATGGTCACTCTGGTGGTGCAGCATTCATTTCCCCTGATTTCCCCTCATTTATCTGTTTCTAGTGGCTGTGTTTCTGAATAATTATTTATTTTTGCAAAAATAATTGATTTAATAACTCAAAAAATGACTTTCGGCAAGAAAAACCTGGTATAAACTTTATGTTAAAACTAAAACTAAAGTTAAAACTAAAGTTTTAAACTATTTTAACTATTTTATATGGAAGTTCTGAAGATTTAATAATCATTTTCCTCTGTTGATTTTTTTTTTAGGAAATATTTTACACCCAAGTTGACAGAAAAGGCCAAATTTAAGTATATTCCCTGTAGAAGATGTGGGAATTATATTCTATACGCTTTGACTTCATGTTTTGAAATAAAGACAACAAACTTTTCTCAAACTTTTGACAAACTACCAAAACATTGTTACACATTTCAAAAAAGTGTCATTATTTTGAGATTTTATGTCATTTTTTAAGTAAATAAGTGATTGTTTTGAGATACAAAGTCATTGTTTAATCCAACAAGTCATTATTTCAAGAAACTGATGCTTCTTTTGAGAAAAGCAATTATTTTTAATTACTAAGTCAATAGTTTGACAGAATAAGTCACTATTTTGAAAAAATCAGTCCCTGTTTTGAGTTACTAAGTCAGTTTTCTTGTTAAAATATTAAGACATTACATTTTGAAGATTATTCATTATTTTAGAAATTAAGTCAGTATTTTGAGAAAATAAGTTATCGTTTTGAGATACTGAGTCAATATTTTGAGGGAAAAAATAGTGAGAAAATGTCATTAATTTAAGATATTAAGTCAATTCTTAATGTAAAGTCTTTGACGTGAGATTAGACTTAATACTGAAGTATTAATTTAATATTTTCAGTAAAATGAAATAAACACGCTGTTGCCAGAAACAGAGAAGCGAAAAGAAACAGGTGATTTTTCCTGCTCTGACTGGGCTTCTACAGTGAGGGATAATATGTAGGGTAAAAATATTATTATGCAAAATATCTTTTGCTTTTGCACACACTATAAAAATAAAGACTCCTCAGCGGCTCCTGGCAGGAAAAACCTTCGACTGATATAAAACATTTTTAATCTATTTTATCTGGATGTTCTGAACCTCTGTTGAAAGGTTTCTGAGGGACTCAAAACTGAGAGTTGGTTCTTCTACACTCTCAGAAATAAAGGTACTAGACTCTCTCTTGTCACTGGACCCCTCAAGGGTCCACCTCGGTAGCCTTTTATGAACTTTTCACCTGGAAAAACTTATATGAGGTACACAATTGGACCTTAAAGCCACTGTAGAACCTTTGAGGGAACATTTACATTGTTTGTACTTTGATGTACTTTGAAGAAACGTACCTGCGCAGAACCTTCATTTCTAGCACGGTATGAAGGTTCTGCTTTCTTTGGGACCTTTTATCTTCAAGAAGCGAGAATAAACTTGTCTTATGCTTTGTAAGCATCAGCTGTTCTTAACCCCCTCCCCGGTTGACCCCTCCCCTTTCCCCTTATGCTGACCGTCTACAGAGGAAGAGATCCATCAGCTTTTCAGGCCACTGTGTGAGCCTGAGCTTGAGGTCACTCCCAGCTCGCTCGCCATGCGCTCACCTCTTTAGGGGGCGTGCGAGTGCCTTGTTACTGCTGTTTGGACCTCACAGGTTGAAGCCTGGAGGTTACTGAGGGGTGTACAGTGATTAAGAAAGGCACCCCCCCTTTACCTCCCAGCCCCAGACCCCACAAAAGCCTCCAGAGGGGCGAAGGTTTATTGAGTTGATGCCCAGGTTTGGCCTGACTTCGAGGCTTAATCCTAGTCTCAGTCTTGGGAGAGGAGGATTTGTGTCATAATTGCGGATCATCTGTGAGGATTAGACTGTGGTTAATATGTTGAGGTGTTCTGAGTCCGTGGAAATGTAATGTAATTATAATCAGTAAATGTAATTGATTTCTGTACTTTAGTGTTTTTGGTGTATCTGTAGTGAAGTTTCTCCATTCTGGACTTTCTCCTTTCACTCCACTACATTTCAGAGTCTAATATCCGACTTTTTCCTCCTACATTTTGAGAAATCTGTCGTTCCTTTTGGTTTCTGTGTGTATAAAAACGTAACATGTCAAAACGAAAGAAGCGCAAAGCCAGAGCACCAATCAGGGCCCAGCGGTCACTTTGTTTAGAGCTGGTTTTGACCTGTTGGTCATACCGACCCAGTGCAGCACGCGGTTCAACGTCAGCGCAGCAGCGTAAAACTTTGGGAGAGTCTGTTCAACATAAATGATGAACTAACCTAACTTTGTGTAAATAGAGCTCAATATAGAAATATGTCCACATATGCAGTCGAGACTGACGCGGCTTTTTTCTGAATTTCTACAAACACCATTTCATTTTATAGTAAATGAGTTTGGGCTGGTTTATGTTTATGAACAGACGCCTACAGATCAACATAGTAAAGGAGCTCATCTGTGATCCTGAGTTTAAAGCCAGTTTTTATTCAACTTAAACTTGGAACTAAGTTGTAAATAAATCTGAAACTGAAACTTTGCTTGTGTGTAAAAAGTGATTTCAGAGCCACTCGGTTCTCCCTGATGGAAACTGTTTACCTTCAGTGTTTTGTGCTTCTGATCATTTTAATAGACGTCAGCGTCACTAATTAATGACATTCTATTAAAAGACTGGTTTACCAAGAGAGACGCTGGAGGACTTTCACCTGAAATGAGTTCATGAAGCCAGTCTGGTTATAAAAATGATAACAGGACATCAGAGCCAGAATTCCTCTTTTAGTACTTTTACTTTATACTTAAGTACATTTGAAGGGAAATACTTTAGTACTTTTACTCAAGTACTCAACCACCACTGCTAATATTACACTGCTTTCTGCTCATATTTATATATTATGGATTTATTTATTTATGTATTATTTACCAGAATAAATCAGTTCTGTTCTTATAAGAGTCCGTTTTCTGTCTTAGACCCCATCAGCAGTCATGCAAAAGTTTCGGCACCCCTGGTCACATGACATGTTGTTGGTTTTCTAAGTGTAAATAAATGGACACGTCCTCTACAGTCTCAGACAAAAGGTACTAAACTCTCTCTGGGTCAGTGCCCCTCTTGTCAATGGGGTCGGACCCTCAACGGTTCATCTCAGTACCTTTAGTCAGGGAACATAACTGAACGATAATCCACTGAAATGATCTGTTCTAAGCTGGACTGACTCCACACACCCCGTCTCCGTCCGTCCGTCCATCCGGCCCTGCAGATTTGTGGATGTCAAACAAAACCTCATTTTCAGGTCCATTAAAATGTCGCTTCTGACTCAGTGACTCAGTGACTGTTACAGTGACAGAAGCGATGATCGTCATCCACTTGAGTGTTTATATATTGGATAATAGCTCTGAATAAATTTGCAGTGGAGTGAGACCAGCGCAGAAATAGCCTCTGTATCTGCACCTTCCTGCAGGCTTTGAAGGCTGATAATGGATCATTTTTCACTTACAGATACGACTGTGCAGTTACTGGACAGGCAGCACCTGGAGGATATATATATGTATATATGCTCAAGTGCCTCTTTTATTAGCTTCTCAAAAGGCCTCTTTCATAAATCCATCTGTAGGAGATGAAAAGGATGTACTATCAGGACTAATATCTAACTGTTTCTGAGCCTCCAAGGTTACAGTAAGCCAATATTTTTCCTTTCCAGAGAAAATAACGCCTACGACGATTCTTCTCTGTGTCTGACGGCAGTATGTCAAAAAAACTTTGACCTAGTATGTCAAAACAATGACTTACTTTTCTAGACTTTTGATTTACTATGTCTAATAATGGTCTAATATCTTGTGATGATGACTTCAAAATAACTTCTTTTCTCAAAATATTGATTTACTATGTTAGAATAATGACTTAGTATCTCGTAATAATGACTGTCAATAATAATGACTTATTTTCTCAAAGAAATGACTAAATAATATAATAAATGAATGAAATAATGAATTGTTGCCACAATAATTACTTGCTTTCTGAAAACGCAATGACCTATTTTTTTGCATCGTAAAAAAATAAACGAATACATAAACAAATAAGAAAATTGAGACATTAGAGGCTGAGATAATAAGTGAATATATCAATATAATAAATCATCTTGAGGGACTGAGTCAATATTTTGGTAAAATAAGTCATTATTATAAGATGAAATTCTCCTCTATGTGTGTTCAAACTTATCAGTTGTGTGGGTTTTGTCCCATTAACAAGCCATGGGCCCAATAAAGCTTTATTACACACCTCTATAACTGATGAATAGCTCTATTAGTTTGCATTGAAGTCCCTGTAGTTACTGATTAATAAGCCCTTGTGTAAAATAACCCTGGAATGTTAAGTGGTTAAGTAACACATGACGTCATAACTTATTTTTGCGTAATCTCTTTTTATCCCTTAAAACTGGTTTTATTACTGTACCTTTAATATTGATAAATGTAAATCTTCTCTCTCCTGATTGGCTGCCCTGTACTGCGCCTCCTTCAAGAAGACGTTCAGGCTGAAACACTCCTTATAACTTCGATGGGGAATGGTGGAGCCACACTGCCATTGGCTGATGTATGTAAATGCACTTGTGACATCACAAAAACAACGTATTCAAAACGAGCTGCTATGGCAACTTAGTTTTTTTTACGTCGAATGTGCTGACTCAGAAGTGAATGGTGTGTTTTGAAGCTTTTTTTTTTTTTTTTGGAAAACTCAGAGGAATTGTGGAATAATTTTCCATGATATGAGCGATTTTCCAAGATGAGATCATCACTCCTTCCTGTGCAGCTTAGAATACAAACGGTGTGAAGTCGTCACCGTCACCGGCGTTTGCTTCCGTCCTGCCCCGCGCTTATCAGAATTAGCCTCGCCGCACTGCACCCAGCGCTTAATCGGGCCTCCCTCACCAGGAAACAATAAATCTCAGCCTAAGTGCTGGCTAAGTGGGAATTAGTCCCTCTTTTGAGGCTGTCTCACTCTCAGCCGTTCCTATTTGCAGCTGAAACAGCTGGGGCGCATTAAAAGGAGGGAAGGGGGTCCGAATTTCCTTCCTTAGGAAGACTCTGTCTGCAGAAAAGCCCCAGGGCAGGGCTATTTTGGCTCTCCAGCCGACCACTTACATGTGGCGTGTACATGTGGCTACCTTGGTTCATTAATAATACACTGGCTTTACTACCAGCTGTTGGTCTGCTGCGGTGAAGAGGGTCGTGTTGAGGAAGTTGAGCGAGGACGGGCCGCTTTGATTGTGAGATCAACACCAGGAATTGCTTTGCCGTTCCAGGCGAAAGAATGTTCGGAATTGTGCCGAGGCCCTCTGACCAGATGCATAGGTTACTCTCAAATGTAAATGTTCTGGACCCATGATATTCTAAATATATATATATATATCACTGCTGTCAGAAGAAAACCTTGTATGTCCATTTTTGTTGTTTTTCAGTTTTTGACATAATTTGAAAATCCCTGTTGTCCTTTACATTGTGCGTAAATTTCATGATGAACGGACCAAAAGAAACGACACAAAGTGGCTTGGAAAAAATTCTGGTTCCATTGACTCACATTAAAACTAAAGTGGGTTTTTTCCTTCTCCTGTAAAGTCACCGTTTTAGAGATACGAGGTTTTCTTCTGACAACAGCCATATGAATAATGATGTTACGCAGTGTTTTTAATATCAGTTTGCAGCTTGGAAGAGTTTTGAGTTTTTCAAATGAGAATTTCAGCCCATTTTTTTCCAAAAAGTGCAATTTTGGCACGTGTTTTGAAAAGAGATCTGGCCCACAAGCCGTATGATCCCGACACTCAATGTACAAAATCTGTCTGCTTTAATTCTAATATCTCGACACGCAAAATTTGGGAAAATTGGGAGAATTTGGGAAAATGAACTACAAATGATTCATTTTTCAAGTCAAGTCTGTACAGGACATACAGTGAACTGAAACTGCGTTACTCTCAGATGCCTGTGGTGTAACAGTAACGTTAAATAGACGGTAAACAGGAAAAGTGTGAATTTAAATAGACACTAAACACTAATCGTAAAAATAAACATTCATTGTAGAAAAATAGAATAATATGAATATAAGAAGGTCCTGTAATGAACACTAGAGTGACATAAGGCACATACAGTTTAAGGTCTGTGGGTATAAATAGTGCAAATATAAGCAGTAGTGCAGTTAGACTGAGCTTAGAGCCGTTAAAGTGATGAGGGCGTAATAAAGTGATGGGTGTGTAACAACCCCTTGGGGAGGGGGGATGTTGGAAGGGATGGGGGAGGGGGGCCAAAGTAGGGAGAGAGTTGATCATCCCGACAGCCTGGTGGATGAAGCCGTCCCCCAGTCTGCAGGTCCTGGCCCGGAGACTCCGCAGTCTCCTCCCTGATGGCAGCAGGCTGAAGAAGCTGTGTAGTGAGTGTGATCACCTGCCGTGCAGAGGGCTCTCCGGGTGAGCCGGGAGCTGTATATCTGTATATCTGTATCTATTTTTGAGTGTTTGCAGAAAATATAGTGTTGAGTGAGTCTCTTTCCCTTTATTCCAGCTTCCAATCTTTTCAGGAGACTCACTTTCAGTTCACATCTCCAGACACACCTCCAAAGCTCAGTAGTGGGTTGAATTTCCTGCTTCTCCATACAAATGTAGACGTCTGGAAGACATCACAGAAGTCTTTTTCTCTTTTTTGCCTGTTTCCTTTTCTCAGAAACAGCTTCCTGCTATCATTTTCCTCGACTTTCTCCTTTCTTATGGGCATGAAATGGTTTAAATCTCAAATATCTCAGCCGTTTTAGCTGCACGTGAGAGAGAAATGTGTGAGGCAGCTGAGGCGGGTTTGGGTAGTTGTTTGAGTGAATGTCAGTGTCTTTTGAAGGAGAACATAATGTCCGTGAGATCTTTGCGAGCAGCTGGAACTGGTTGGTCTTAAGATTTGAAAGATGGAAGAGTTAAAGTGACAGTAGACTGCACAAAAGTGAATAAAGGGCTAATTAAATGCTGATAGCTTTGATATTATACTAAGTGTTGGAGACTTTCTTTTGTAATTGTCTGTTAAATTTATGTTTCTTTCTGTTTCCTGAAAATAATTTGTACTTAATGGCTGTTTTGCCTGGAAATGATCCCCTTAAATGGCCAGGACGAAACTGGCCGGCGCAAAGTTTTACTACATACTTCTATAAACCGAGAATAACTGTGTGCTTAGTGAGTAATAAGCCTTAATATATCATAAGCCTGGGATTTTGAGAGGATAAACAAACGAAAGAGTGGTCTCTGACTTTTGCACAGATCTGTAAACAATGTGCCAATTTTTATTAATCAAGTGTTTTGTGGGATTAACAGCATTAACATAGATTTTGGTTCCCTTGTTGTGTATTTACCACTGAAATACTACTTTCATACAGTTACTTAGAAATAGCTAATACTCTTCCTTTAACTTGGTTTTGGTTATTCGCTGATGTCGAAAGAAAACCTTGTATCCCAAAAATGGCGACTTTACAGGAGAAGGAAAAAACGTACTGTACTGTTAATGTAAGTCAATGGAACCAGAATTTTTTCCAAGTCATTTTGCGCCTTTTCTTTTGGTCCATTCATCATAAAATTATATATACAATGAAAATGACGACAGGCAATTTGAACTTGTGTCAAAAACTGAAAAATGACAAAAATGGAGATACAAGGTTTTCTTCTGACAGCAGCGCACTACAAGTCCTTTCTTACAAATAATCTGTAGGAATTAATACAAGCTGAAATACGGACGCTACATCTGCACCTCGCCATTCATTCAGTTGTTTGTCAGTTTTTAGAGAAGTCAAAATGTGCAAGTTCTTATAGATTTACGGCACTGTTGGGTCTCCTCTCTCAGCACGGAGCTCAAAACATGCCACGAGAGTCTTTTGATTTATTGCCTAAGCTCCAGACATCCTAACACAGTGTCTGGGAACAAATGTGTGCTTGAAGTTGAGAAATAATGATGGCAAAAAGAGTTAAAGAAGATAAAATACAAGCTAAATGTGTTTGAGTTTTAAGAGGCCAAATCAGAATCAACTGCCAACAAGTTCTAAGAGACTGGATAATGGAAATGTTCGGTCGTGTGAGCGACTGAGCGCTTTAATTAGAATCAGTTCGGTTTTCCACAGGATTGCGTCAGTGATTTGAGATATCGGCCGCAGTGGCTTGGCTTCAGGAAAGCAGTTTGGGAAGATTAGTCTTTTTGGAGAAGGCCACCTAGAGGGTCATTAATCGTTAGAAGATCGGAGTGCAGAGTAAGCCTGGCGAAAAATAGAGCATCACAATACTTCAACACATTTTCATTAAATACATGTTGCAGCACGTGATGAGTGATGAGAGTTGCAGCAGCAAAACAGTAGAGCTGAGTTTGACCCGTGTGGTGTCCAGGTCTGTGGGACCCGTTTCCAGTGTTTACCAAAAGTAAAAATGATGTGATTTATTGTTATTTCAGCGTCAGATTCTTGGCCCTTGTTCATTTTCTGTGGAGAACATATAAAATATGAATTATTATTATTCATATGAAATTATTATTTTTATTTCTGCTCTTCTCTCTTAATAAAGTGATTTTGCAGTGCTGTTTAGAGACACATCGGAATTCTATCCGCTGAGAAATTCCGGCTCATGAATAGCACTTTTGCTTTTCATCCTAAAGAGAAATAAAGGCATTTTAATGCGTAGCAGAGAGGTATGCAGGCATCACGAGGAAAAATTAGTACCACTTCATTATTTACCTCTATTTTCCCGTCACCTGGCGGGTTCACTCGTCTGGATAGTAAATAAAGCTGCATTTGAGTTGTAGTGGTGGCAGTCTGGCTTTTTGCTGCCGGTGGTGTTCAGGTCTGTGGGATCTGTTTTCAATGTTTACCAAAAGCAAAAATGATGTGATTTATTATTTCAACCTCAGATTCTTGGCCTTTGTTCATTTTCTGTGGAGAACATATAAAATAACCCATTTTCAGAGCTTCACTCTGTTCACCCCCCACACACTTATACTACACATGTGGTGCTGGGCTGAACCGGCGGGAGTAAAAGTGTGGAGGTGCTGTGTCCTTCACTCTGTTCTCCTCCTACATGGCCTGCTGTTAGTGTGTGTGTGTGTGTGTGTGTGTGTGCGCGTGTGCGCGTGTGTGAGGGTGGACAACATGGACAGGCTGCTGACTGGCTACAGCTGCTACAGGAGAACCCTACACTGGACACTTGTGATATTTTAAATGTCTGGTATTTTTACATAAATTGTTCAGGGCTGTATTGTTTTAGAATAGCGATAATGTGGTGGGTCCACCGGACCACTGAGTACCAAATACATCAACACCACACAACGGTTAAACGAGGCCATGAAAAGTTTAGAAATGGGTGCAATTGAAGGGTTTTATTGTAATTTAGACTATGTAAGGACAAAACAGCATGGTAGTCAGGGACGCAGGAAGTGGGGGTGCCGGGGCACCTAAAAACAATGATAACAGAATAGAAATTTAAATATTTTCAGCGCAGCAAAGACCCATTTGTGCTTTTTGTGGGGTGGACTTTGCATTTTGAGTGTGTTCAGTTGAAGCATGTTTAACCCTTTGGGTTCTGAGGGCATTTTCTCAATTTGTTCCTATTTTCTTCAATTCTGTGGCTTCCTGTGGTCTCAGTTCAGCCTTAACTGTACTCAGAGCCACAGAGCCAGCGCACCTACATCCATTAAAAACAAGGGTTTCAAATTTTTGGATGCTGCACAACACGACGCGTTGTGTCCATTGGCCTTTATGTTTACAAACGTTATGATTTGGTTGATTGGGGAAAAAAGATAATGGAATAATTGTGATAATGGGCTGACAGTAGGCTACATGTTGCTGTGCTTTTTACACTGGTGGTTGTTGATGTTGTTTATAAGCCATCTATAACTGGTTCAAATGTGTGTTTTTAAGGTTAATAGTGGTCAATTTGTGCTACTTTAAAGTGTCTAATTTGGCCCACTCGCTACTTTGCTTGCTAACCTAACTCTCTTAATTGTTCTGCACTCACACTCGTGCAAAACACAGAATCACGAAAGTGTGACGACATCACGTTGCCATGATAGCAAGCATATATCGGTCCGGTGGCTTGATCGGGTCGGCACCCCACTGACTCTTTACCACTGCTGGCCCACCCTCTGACCACCCAGATTACTGTCATGCATATAAGTTTTAACTAGTTTTTAATCCCCTTAAACAGATTTTAAATGCACAAAGACTTTTATTTTGGAAAGTAAACTTAGACAAATACTACAAACAAATGAGAGAGAAAATCATATCATGACTAGGCCTGAAATGAAATGATTCTATAGAAAATCCTGTTGCTGACGCTGAGCTGGATTAAAATGATTTACATGATTAAATGATGAGTCAGTGGACCAGCTTTGCCATCAGTGGGCCGACAGTGGTCCACTGTCCTCTTGGTATCATGGTGGTGGTGCTTCCCAACTAGATGGTCTCTCCATAGTGAGGGACAGTTCTCATAAAAGCAATAGAGCACGTCAACGTCCCATTTTAATTGACATTCTAGTGCCCTCACTGGTCATGTGACGTGACTGGTGACTTTATCCTCACTTAAAGAATTTACTGAGTAGCTGTTTGCTTCAGCTTCAAGTGCAACCAAGGACAGAGGATCCTTCACGTGTATTAACACTAAGTATAACATGGTTTAAATAATTAAAGCGAATTCAGTTTACACTGGGGAACATTTGATACCCTCAAACGCAGCCCTGTAATGGTAAATGAAGTTCTTCAGACGTGCTGATGATGCCCATGATCCACTCAGAGAAGTGTAACACAACAGTGTAAATATCTTAGATTTACAGTGTAAATACAGTGACTTAGCTTTTTATTCATTTATAATTCTTTGTTGTTATTTTTGTGAAGGATAGTTTTATACATACACAGTATATTGTCTATATCAGGGGTCTTTCATTAAAATTCAATAAGGTCCAGTTAGAGAAAATCTCCTCAAGAGAAGGTCCAGAACATCATAACGTCTAACCTGCATCGCGCCATATACCATTTACTGAAGTAGCCGAGTAGGAATATCAGCATCTTATACAGTCGACAGCTGAACATCAGATCAAATAAAGTCCAGTTCGGTCAGATTTCAACAACATTTACTGAACGTCAGATCAAATAAAGTCCAGTTCGGTCAGATTTCAACAACATTTACTGAACGTCAGATCAAATAAAGTCCAGTTCGGTCAGATTTCAACAACATTTACTGAACATCAGATCAAATAAAGTCCAGTTCGGTCAGATTTCAACAACATTTACTGAACATCAGATCAAATAAAGTCCAGTTCGGTCAGATTTCAACAACATTTACTGAACATCAGATCAAATAAAGTCCAGTTTGGTCAGATTTCAACAACATTTACTGTCAGTTTCCTCTTTTTAGATCACGTCATGTGGAATAACTTCCCTCTGACTCACTTTCTTCTCTGACTGCTGTTTCTCTCCTCGTCCCTCTCCTGTGTGGCGTCTCTCACTTGAGTGTCAGAGCTCGTCGTAATGCACAGATCTGATTGGCTGAGTAGCCTCATGTGTGATATTTACAGCGCTTGTGATTGGTCTGTGAGTCTCCGGCTGCTAAAGCTACCGTAATGACTAGAAAAGCTGTGCTGATTGAAACAGGACCACCCCGTCGAAACTAAATAATTCTCCACAGAGGTCCCGACTCGGACGGCGTTCCACCTATTAGTGACCTCTGATCTACATAGTAACGATAAACTGTAAAAAACCTTGTTAAGTACTTCTTCTTGTTACTTCTTCTCTTTCTCTTGAGTCCCTTCGCTGCTGTAACACTGAGAATTTCCCCTGTGTGGGGTTAATAAAGGGTTGCCTAATATTATCTTATGATGTAATTTATCACAGTAATGTCATAGTGCTCACCTCTACTGCTTCGTCTGTGGCAATGTAGGATTCCAGCCTAATTACATATGATTACATATGTACCTTGACATTCAAGGTCCCCACGTATGTAAAGTTACTCTCAACTTGCGCCACAGTCCTCCTGTCTGTAAATAAAGGCCAAACCAGAGTCACGTCTCTTCCAGCCCTGCGCTGTTCTGTGATGTCAAACTGTTTTCGTCATGGAATCTGTTATGTCATCTGCCAGACACTCACAGTACGCGCATATCACCTGGTTTCTAGGGCAACAGAACCACGGTGGCAGTTTCCTTCCTGTCGTGTCTGTGTCTGTGAGTGTGTGTCACCGCATTCGCTCGAGACTGAGCCACTGCCTTGGTGAAAACTCACCGCTTTGAATGCTACAGTCCGAAAAGAGAGATTATCGTTCAGGATGTTTCTGTGAGAAGGGATTTAGAAAGATGCTCCCAGTTTATTATTTTACTCATTAAGGCCAACTGGCAAAGGTGCAGGCTGGCTCAGAACCAAAATCACAAGCCTTTCTGCCAGGCAACTGCCCCTGTTGCTATGAGCCTGAATAAAAGCCTATTAGGGTTTATGGCTAATATGGCTGTAGTCTCACATACGGCTGTATGGCTAAAAGTATGTAGACACCTGACCATCACACACATATGAGATTGCTGGACATTCTATTCCAAAAAAATAGGCATTAACATGGACTTGGTCCCCCTTTGCAGCTCTAACAGCCGCCACTCTCCTCGGAATCTTTCTACTGGATTCTGTCTGTGTCTTTGGGAATTTGTTCCCATTCGGTCAAAGGAGCATTTTTGAGGTCAGACCCATGTTAGACGAGAGGGCCTGGCTCACAATCGACATTCCAGTTCACCCTAAATGTGTTTAGGTTGAGGTCAGGGCTCTGTGCAGGCCACTGGAGATCCACATCAAATTGGCCAAACCGTGTCTTTATGGAGATAGGGATGCAGTCATGCTGGAACAGGAAAGGTTCTTTCCCAAACTGCTGCCACAATGCTGGAAGCAGATGCAGTAATTGTGTGCAATGTCTTGTAGCATCAACATCACCCTTCACTGGAACCAAAAGAGCCAAACCCTGAAAAACAGCCTCAGCTCATTATCCCTCCTCCACCTAACTTTACTGTTGGATCTATGTATTTGAGTAGGTAGCGTTCTACCGGCATCCACCAAACCCAGATTCATCATGAGATGGTGGAGCATGGTTCGTCATCCCAGAGAACAGGTTTTCACTCAGTCCAGTGGCGGCGCTTTACACCCCTCCAGCCGACACATGGCATTGTGCGTAGTGATCTATGGAGCCATGGAAACCCATTTTGAGAAGATCCAGATGCACAGTTCTTGTACTGATGCACCTTCCAGAGGCAGTTTTATGAGATTGTTTTATGCTACACACTTTAACACTTGGCCGCCCCCTTCTGTGAGTTTACATGCTTCCATCCACCACATCATTATGCCTCTTCAATATGCGTGAACACAAATTTGCAGATGTTATGTCATAATTAAAGCCATTGGCCTTGAATGCTACTACATCTACAAGGCCTGGAGGTTCTCTGGTGGTTCTGGATGGTAAATAAAATGTCTATGTCTGTGTTGTAGTCATGGAGACCCCTGGTTCCCATCACCACCACTGTAAAGACATCTGAGTCTCTACAGTCTATCATTTCACACCAAACGCTCTGAAGGACTTTGACTGAATCATGGGTGAATTTTGAAAACCATAGCTCCTAATGTTATTTATGTAAACCATAAATTACTTGGACAGTATAGGAAAATTTAGGAGAGGTGCGCAAGCCACCGGATGGTGGTGGGTTCATATCCCAGGACTGGCCTCATTGTGACCTTGGTCTAGACACTCGTCAGAGTGTCAATAGCGTTGGGCTCCACCAAATGAAGCCATGTGAAACAATTCTTCTATTTATTTACCCGATATTAATATTAATATTAATAAACAGAGAACATTGTGTTCAAGCAGAATTCTTGGAAAGAACAGATGATCATAAAATTCCGTTCAAAGACACATGCACATAGACTGTAAACCACTTGTAAGGTTTGGCTCCAATTATGAGCAGCTGTTCAAAGCGGGGCACTGACGGTCAGCTTGGCCAGAGGCACAGGTCATCGCTTTCTGTCTGAGCCAGCTGTGGAAAACAGGCAGTGACTGGTATGTGTGTGCGTGTAGAAGGAGGCACATGCATGTCCACAATGAATATGAAGATACATACAGTACTGTGCACACGTCAGAGACCACCCCTGATTTATCGGATTTATCCGGTCAATTTCGTTATTCATTTTTCAGGGTCAAGAAAAAAAAACGGAGAGATTTTCTCCTCAAAGAACCTGCAGACACGCCTCCAAAGCTCAGTCTGAGAAGCTGGTTGATGATTTTCTGAACTGATCAAACCCATTCAGTGGTGCTGAGGTCTGGACTATGGGGTGGTCAGTCCATCATTCAGCTTCTTTGTCTGG